>NW_027139335.1:0-180000 GCF_035084215.1 Heptranchias perlo
TTCTTGCTGGCCAGCTTCTTGCGTTTCTTGTTGACGGCTTTGCTAATGGTTTGAGCAGTGTACTTGGGCAGGAGCTGCAGAGAAACGAGCCAGGGAGGCGTGCGTCAGTACGACTCCGCAGAATCACCGTCAAGGGAGCGAGAGACGGTTACCGATCTGCCTCACTCACCTTCTCACTGAGGTTCCGTTGCTCGAAGCACAGCTCGATCATACAGATGCTGGCGTGTTTGGTGATTTCATCCAGAAAATTGCTGCACAAGCCAACGCTTCGATTCTGGAGGACAGTGTACTGCATGGAAAGAGACAACACTCCCATCGGCAACTGCATCAAAGCAACAGGCCAGAGCCAGTGACAACCAGACAGATCCCCAATCGAATTCAGTGCTGATAGCCTGCGTTTCATGTGTGCCAGTGACACTGGCAAGAGGGAATTCCATCGAAGGCCAACGCAATGTTGGCTTTTATTGCTAGGGGGATAGAATATAAAAACAGGGAGGTATTGCTGCAGTTATATAATTGTAAACAATTTTACAACACCAAGTTATAGTCCAGCAATTTTATTTTAAATTTGCTGGACTATAACTTGGTGTTGTAAAATTGTTTACAATTGTCAACCCCAGTCCATCACTGGCATCTCCACATCGCAGTTAGATAAGGTATTGGTGAGACCGCACCTGGAATACTGCATACAGTTTTGGTGTCCACACTTAAGAAAAGACATACTTGCTCTCGAGGCAGTACAAAGAAGGTTCACTCGGTTAATCCCGGGGATGAGGGGGCGGACATATGAGGAGAGGTTGAGTAGATTGGGACTCTACTCATTGGAGTTCAGATGAATGAGAGGCGATCTTATTGAAACATATAAGATTGTGAAGGGGCTTGATCGGGTGGATGCGGTAAGGATGTTCCCAAGGATGGGTGAAACTAGAACTAGGGGGCATAATCTTAGAATAAGGGGCTGCTCTTTCAAAACTGAGATGAGGAGAAACTTCTTCACTCAGAGGGTGGTAGGTCTGTGGAATTTGCTGCCCCAGGAAGCTGTGGAAGCTACATCATTAAATAAATTTAAAACAGAAATAGACAGTTTCCTAGAAGTAAAGGGAATTTGGGGTTACGGGCAGCGGGCAGGAAATTGGACATGAATTTAGATTTGAGGTTAGGATCAGATCAGCCATGATCTTATTGAATGGGGGAGCAGGCTCGAGGGGCCGATTGGCCTACTCCTGCTCCTATTTCTTATGTTCTTATGTTCTTATACAATATGCATAGAGTTGCATAGAGGTCATGTTTAGAGCTGACATGGGCCTGTTTCTATATTCAACAAAGGACATAAGCCTGGCCCTTTCTTATAGGGTCGATTCTGCCCTCCAACCATATCCCTCAGAGACAGTTAGATGCCAGGATGAGAGGGTCATCGGTTGCTCTGGAAAGATCAGCTGTACTGATTTTGGTGACTGGGGGGAGTTGTAGAACACAGGATCACCCCGGTTCGAGGTTCAGTTCACTCAATGGGAGTCAGCACAGTTGTCCATATTTGAGATTAAATGTTGAGGGAGAGGAAACACACACAATTCTCAGAGATTAACTCCTAAAAAGTGGGACAGTGTCAAACACGGTAAGAGGTGGGATTGGGTGAACCAGGTGCATATTGTATAAGAACATAAGAACATAAGAAATAGGAGCAGGAGTAGGCCAATCGGCCCCTCAAGCCTGCTCCGCCATTTGATAAGATCATGGCTGATCTGTGATCTAACTCCATATACCTGCCTTTGGCCCATATCCCTTAATACCTTTGGTTGCCATAAAGCTATCCATCTCAGATTTAAATTTAGCAATTGAGCTAGTATCAATTGCCGTTTGCGGAAGAGAGTTCCAAACTTCTACCACCCTTTGTGTGTAGAAATGTTTCCTAATCTCACTCCTGAAAGGTCTGGCTCTAATTTTTAGACTGTGCCCCCTACTCCTAGAATCCCCAACCAGCGGAAATAGTTTCTCTCTATCCACCCTATACGTTCCCCTTAATATCTTATAAACTTCGATCAGATCACCCCTTAACCTTCGAAACTCCAGAGAATACAACCCCAATTTGTGTAATCTCTCCTCGTAACTTAACCCTTGAAGTCCGAGTATCATTCCAGTAAACCTACGTTGCACTCCCTCCAAGGCCATTATGTCCTTCCGAAGGTGCGGTGCCCAGAACTGCTCACAGTACTCCAGGTGCGGTCTAACCAGGGTTTTGTATAGCTGCAGCATAACTTCTGCCCCCTTGTACTCCAGTCCTCTCGATACAAAGGCCAGCATTCCATTAGCCTTATTGATTATTTTCTGCACCTGTTCATGACACTTCAATGATCGATGTACCTGAACCCCTAAGTCCCTTTGGACATCCACTGTTTTTAACTTTTTACCATTTAGAAAGTACCCTGTTCTATCCTTTTTTGATCCAAAGTGGATGACCTCACATTTGTCTACATTGAATTCCATTTGCCACAGTTTTGCCCATTCACCTAATCTATCAATATCCCTTTGTAATTTTATGTTTCTATCCAGTGATTGGATTGTTGTGCAGGGTGGAGGCGATAACACAGCTCCTTCATTGAATCGCCTGGATTAAGAGAAACTACTTTGAAGTGAGCAAGTGTATCAGAAGCGAGCAGCACAGGTAGGTGGCACAGGCAGCCAAGGGACTCACCTCCTCAGGGCACATCTCATGGACACAGTTTGAGAAATGGGAGCAAATCAGCGGAAAGGCAATCAGGTACTGCAGCTGCGTGGGGTCCTCTGCGTTTTGCAAAAATATCTTCTCGAACAAACGTGGGTAGAAACTGCCACAAAAAGGAGGTACACGTGTCAGAACATGCAAGGGCCAAGAACCCAGGAGGACATTGGGTGAGTCTACAATATCCACACTTTATTCACATGATCAGTCGCTCCAGTTAACAAGGATGATTATCGATCGATCTCACTCCTCATGTACAGAGACACATCTCAAAGGGCTGACTCATTGAGGACACCAACAAAGAGGGAGAAAGGGTAAGATGGAGATGGTTAGGGTCGGGGGCCAGTGGGGGGGAGTTACAAAGAGAGAGGTTTTAATGAGGTTTTGGAAAGCAGGAAGTGACAACAGGGAGGAAACGGTATTGGAGGGAGAGGAAGTTCAGGAGGACAGCAGAGAAATGCTGAATGAGTCAAGGAGTTTCAATTGGGGGCATGTGAAACTGTACCAGGTGAACAGGGCTCAGGTTATACTGTACCAGGTGAACAGGGCTCAGGTTATACTGTACCAGGTGAACAGGACTCAGTTTATACTGTACCAGGTGAACAGGGCTCAGGTTATACTGTACCAGGTGAACAGGGCTCAGGTTATACTGTACCAGGTGAACAGGGCTCAGGTTATACTGTACCAGGTGAACAGGACTCAGTTTATACTGTACCAGGTGAACAGGGCTCAGGTTATACTGTACCAGGTGAACAGGGCTCAGGTTATACTGTACCAGGTGAACAGGGCTCAGGTTATACTGTACCAGGTGAACAGGGCTCAGGTTATACTGTACCAGGTGAACAGGGCTCAGGTTATACTGTACCAGGTGAACAGGACTCAGGTTATACTGTACCAGGTGAACAGGACTCAGGTTATACTGTACCAGGTGAACAGGGCTCAGGTTATACTGTACCAGGTGAACAGGGCTCAGGTTATACTGTACCAGGTGAACAGGGCTCAGGTTATACTGTACTAGGTGAACAGGGCTCAGGTTATACTGTACTAGGTGAACAATGCTCAGGTTATACTGTACCAGGTGAACAGGACTCAGGTTATACTGTACTAGGTGAACAGGACTCAGGTTATACTGTACCAGGTGAACAGGGCTCAGGTTATACTGCACCAGGTGAACAGGGCTCAGGTTATACTGTACCAGTTGAACAGGACTCAGGTTATACTGTACCAGGTGAACAGGACTCAGGTTATACTGTACCAGGTGAACAGGGCTCAGGTTATACTGTACCAGGTGAACATGGCTCAGGTTATACTGTACCAGGTGAACAGGACTCAGTTTATACTGTACCAGGTGAACAGGGCTCAGGTTATACTGTACCAGGTGAACAGGGCTCAGGTTATACTGTACCAGGTGAACAGGGCTCAGGTTATACTGTACTAGGTGAACAGGGCTCAGGTTATACTGTACTAGGTGAACAGGACTCAGGTTATACTGTACCAGGTGAACAGGACTCAGGTTATACTGTACTAGGTGAACAGGACTCAGGTTATACTGTACCAGGTGAACAGGGCTCAGGTTATACTGCACCAGGTGAACAGGGCTCAGGTTATACTGTACCAGTTGAACAGGACTCAGGTTATACTGTACCAGGTGAACAGGACTCAGGTTATACTGTACCAGGTGAACAGGGCTCAGGTTATACTGTACCAGGTGAACATGGCTCAGGTTATACTGTACCAGGTGAACAGGACTCAGTTTATACTGTACCAGGTGAACAGGGCTCAGGTTATACTGTACCAGGTGAACAGGGCTCAGGTTATACTGTACCAGGTGAACAGGGCTCAGGTTATACTGTACCAGGTGAACAGGACTCAGGTTATACTGTAGCAGGTGAACAGGGCACAGGTTGTACAGTACCAGGTGAACAGGACTCAGGTTGTACTGTACCAGGTGAACAGGGCTCAGGTTATACTGTACCAGGTGAACAGGGCTCAGGTTATACTGTACCAGGTGAACAGGACTCAGGTTATACTGTACCAGGTGAACAGGGCTCAGGTTGTACTGTACCAGGTGAACAGGACTCAGGTTATACTGTACCAGGTGAACAGGGCTCAGGTTATACTGTACCAGGTGAACAGGACTCAGGTTATACTGTACCAGGTGAACAGGACTCAGGTTATACTGTACCAGGTGAACAGGGCTCAGGTTGTACTGTACCAGGTGAACAGGACTCAGGTTATACTGTACCAGGTGAACAGGGCTCAGGTTATACTGTACCAGGTGAACAGGGCTCAGGTTATACTGTACCAGGTGAACAGGGCTCAGGTTATACTGTACCAGGTGAACAGGACTCAGGTTGTACTGTACCAGGTGAACAGGGCTCAGGTTATACTGTACCAGGTGAACAGGACTCAGGTTATACTGTACCAGGTGAACAGGGGACAGGTTATACTGTACCAGGTGAACAGGACTCAGGTTATACTGTACCAGGTGAACAGGACTCAGGTTATACTGTACCAGGTGAACAGGACTCAGGTTATACTGTACCAGGTGAACAGGGCACAGGTTATACTGTACCAGGTGAACAGGGCACAGGTTATACTGTACCAGGTGAACAGGACTCAGGTTATACTGTACCAGGTGAACAGGGCTCAGGTTATACTGTACCAGGTGAACAGGGCTCAGGTTATACTGTACCAGGTGACCAGGACTCAGGTTGTACTGTACCAGGTGAACAGGACTCAGGTTGTACTGTACCAGGTGAACAGGGCTCAGGTTATACTGTACCAGGTGAACAGGGCTCAGGTTATACTGTACCAGGTGAACAGGACTCAGGTTATACTGTACCAGGTGAACAGGGCTCAGGTTATACTGTACCAGGTGAACAGGGCTCAGGTTATACTGTACCAGGTGAACAGGACTCAGGTTATACTGTACCAGGTGAACAGGGCTCAGGTTATACTGTACCAGGTGAACAGGGCTCAGGTTATACTGTACCAGGTGAACAGGGCTCAGGTTATACTGTACCAGGTGAACAGGGCTCAGGTTATACTGTACCAGGTGACCAGGACTCAGGTTGTACTGTACCAGGTGAACAGGACTCAGGTTGTACTGTACCAGGTGAACAGGGCTCAGGTTATACTGTACCAGGTGAACAGGGCTCAGGTTATACTGTACCAGGTGAACAGGGCTCAGGTTATATTGTACCAGGTGAACAGGGCTCAGGTTATACTGTACCAGGTGAACAGGGCTCAGGTTATACTGTACCAGGTGAACAGGGCTCAGGTTATACTGTACCAGGTGAACAGGACTCAGGTTGTACTGTACCAGGTGAACAGGGCTCAGGTTATACTGTACCAGGTGAACAGGACTCAGGTTATATTGTACCAGGTGAACAGGACTCAGGTTATACTGTACCAGGTGAACAGGGCTCAGGTTATACTGTACCAGGTGAACATGGCTCAGGTTATACTGTTCCAGGTGAACAGGACTCAGTTTATACTGTACCAGGTGAACAGGGCTCAGGTTATACTGTACCAGGTGAACAGGGCTCAGGTTATACTGTACCAGGTGAACAGGGCTCAGGTTATACTGTACTAGGTGAACAGGGCTCAGGTTATACTGTACTAGGTGAACATGGCTCAGGTTATACTGTACCAGGTGAACAGGACTCAGGTTATACTGTACTAGGTGAACAGGACTCAGGTTATACTGTACCAGGTGAACAGGGCTCAGGTTATACTGCACCAGGTGAACAGGGCTCAGGTTATACTGTACCAGTTGAACAGGACTCAGGTTATACTGTACCAGGTGAACAGGACTCAGGTTATACTGTACCAGGTGAACAGGGCTCAGGTTATACTGTACCAGGTGAACATGGCTCAGGTTATACTGTACCAGGTGAACAGGACTCAGTTTATACTGTACCAGGTGAACAGGGCTCAGGTTATACTGTACCAGGTGAACAGGGCTCAGGTTATACTGTACCAGGTGAACAGGGCTCAGGTTATACTGTACCAGGTGAACAGGACTCAGGTTATACTGTAGCAGGTGAACAGGGCACAGGTTGTACTGTACCAGGTGAACAGGACTCAGGTTGTACTGTACCAGGTGAACAGGGCTCAGGTTATACTGTACCAGGTGAACAGGGCTCAGGTTATACTGTACCAGGTGAACAGGACTCAGGTTATACTGTACCAGGTGAACAGGGCTCAGGTTGTACTGTACCAGGTGAACAGGACTCAGGTTATACTGTACCAGGTGAACAGGGCTCAGGTTATACTGTACCAGGTGAACAGGACTCAGGTTATACTGTACCAGGTGAACAGGACTCAGGTTATACTGTACCAGGTGAACAGGGCTCAGGTTGTACTGTACCAGGTGAACAGGACTCAGGTTATACTGTACCAGGTGAACAGGGCTCAGGTTATACTGTACCAGGTGAACAGGGCTCAGGTTATACTGTACCAGGTGAACAGGGCTCAGGTTATACTGTACCAGGTGAACAGGACTCAGGTTGTACTGTACCAGGTGAACAGGGCTCAGGTTATACTGTACCAGGTGAACAGGACTCAGGTTATACTGTACCAGGTGAACAGGGGACAGGTTATACTGTACCAGGTGAACAGGACTCAGGTTATACTGTACCAGGTGAACAGGACTCAGGTTATACTGTACCAGGTGAACAGGACTCAGGTTATACTGTACCAGGTGAACAGGGCACAGGTTATACTGTACCAGGTGAACAGGACTCAGGTTATACTGTACCAGGTGAACAGGGCTCAGGTTATACTGTACCAGGTGAACAGGGCTCAGGTTATACTGTACCAGGTGACCAGGACTCAGGTTGTACTGTACCAGGTGAACAGGACTCAGGTTGTACTGTACCAGGTGAACAGGGCTCAGGTTATACTGTACCAGGTGAACAGGGCTCAGGTTATACTGTACCAGGTGAACAGGACTCAGGTTATACTGTACCAGGTGAACAGGGCTCAGGTTATACTGTACCAGGTGAACAGGGCTCAGGTTATACTGTACCAGGTGAACAGGACTCAGGTTATACTGTACCAGGTGAACAGGGCTCAGGTTATACTGTACCAGGTGAACAGGGCTCAGGTTATACTGTACCAGGTGAACAGGGCTCAGGTTATACTGTACCAGGTGACCAGGACTCAGGTTGTACTGTACCAGGTGAACAGGACTCAGGTTGTACTGTACCAGGTGAACAGGGCTCAGGTTATACTGTACCAGGTGAACAGGGCTCAGGTTATACTGTACCAGGTGAACAGGGCTCAGGTTATACTGTACCAGGTGAACAGGGCTCAGGTTATATTGTACCAGGTGAACAGGGCTCAGGTTATACTGTACCAGGTGAACAGGGCTCAGGTTATACTGTACCAGGTGAACAGGGCTCAGGTTATACTGTACCAGGTGAACAGGACTCAGGTTGTACTGTACCAGGTGAACAGGGCTCAGGTTATACTGTACCAGGTGAACAGGACTCAGGTTATACTGTACCAGGTGAACAGGGCTCAGGTTATACTGTACCAGGTGAACAGGGCTCAGGTTATACTGTACCAGGTGAACAGGGCTCAGGTTATACTGTACCAGGTGAACAGGACTCAGGTTATACTGTACCAGGTGAACAGGGCTCAGGTTATACTGTACCAGGTGAACAGGGCTCAGGTTATACTGTACCAGGTGAACAGAACTCAGGTTATACTGTACCAGGTGAACAGGACTCAGGTTATACTGTACCAGGTGAACAGGGCTCAGGTTATACTGTACCAGGTGAACAGGGCTCAGGTTATACTGTACCAGGTGAACAGGACTCTGGTTGTACTGTACCAGGTGAACAGGGCTCAGGTTATACTGTACCAGGTGAACAGGGCTCAGGTTATACTGTACCAGGTGAACAGGACTCAGGTTATACTGTACCAGGTGAACAGGACTCAGGTTATACTGTACCAGGTGAACAGGACTCCGGTTATACTGTACCAGGTGAACAGGGCTCAGGTTATACTGTACCAGGTGAACAGGGCTCAGGTTATACTGTACCAGGTGAACAGGACTCAGGTTGTACTGTACCAGGTGAACAGGGCTCAGGTTATACTGTACCAGGTGAACAGGGCTCAGGTTATACTGTACCAGGTGAACAGGACTCAGGTTATACTGTACCAGGTGAACAGGGCTCAGGTTATACTGTACCAGGTGAACAGGGCTCAGGTTATACTGTACCAGGTGAACAGGACTCAGGTTATACTGTACCAGGTGAACAGGGCTCAGGTTATACTGTACCAGGTGAACAGGACTCAGGTTATACTGTACCAGGTGAACAGGGCTCAGGTTATACTGTACCAGGTGAACAGGACTCAGGTTGTACTGTACCAGGTGAACAGGGCTCAGGTTATACTGTACCAGGTGAACAGGGCTCAGGTTATACTGTACCAGGTGAACAGGGCTCAGGTTATACTGTACCAGGTGAACAGGACTCAGGTTATACTGTACCAGGTGAACAGGGCTCAGGTTATACTGTACCAGGTGAACAGGGCTCAGGTTATACTGTACCAGGTGAACAGGGCTCAGGTTATACTGTACCAGGTGAACAGGGCTCAGGTTATACTGTACCAGGTGAGCAGGGCTCAGGTTATACTGTACCAGGTGAACAGGGCTCAGGTTATACTGTACCAGGTGAACAGGACTCAGGTTATACTGTACCAGGTGAACAGGACTCAGGTTATACTGTACCAGGTGAACAGGACTCAGGTTGTACTGTACCAGGTGAACAGGGCTCAGGTTATACTGTACCAGGTGAACAGGACTCAGGTTATACTGTACCAGGTGAACAGGGCTCAGGTTATACTGTACCAGGTGAACAGAGCTCAGGTTATACTGTACCAGGTGAACAGGGCTCAGGTTATACTGTACCAGGTGAACAGGGCTCAGGTTATACTGTACCAGGTGAACAGGGCTCAGGTTATACTGTACCAGGTGAACAGGACTCAGGTTATACTGTACCAGGTGAACAGGACTCAGGTTATACTGTACCAGGTGAACAGGGCTCAGGTTATACTGTACCAGGTGAACAGGACTCAGGTTATACTGTACCAGGTGAACAGGGCTCAGGTTATACTGTACCAGGTGAACAGGGCTCAGGTTATACTGTACCAGGTGAACAGGGCTCAGGTTATACTGTACCAGGTGAACAGGGCTCAGGTTATACTGTACCAGGTGAACAGGACTCAGGTTATACTGTACCAGGTGAACAGGACTCAGGTTATACTGTACCAGGTGAACAGGGCTCAGGTTATACTGTACCAGGTGAACAGGGCTTGGGTAGCAACAGCCAATAATGCAAGAGAATCATGTTCTCAGGCCCTCCCTGCCTCCCATATCTCTTTGTCACCCCCTCCTGTCACTCCCTTACTCTCTGACCCCTCACCCTCTCATCTTTTCCCGTCATCCTTTCTCCTCTCTCTCTCTCTCTCTCTCTCAACACAGTTTCAGACATGCAATAGGCTTGATCTCACCCTCTCACTCTTTCTCCTTCCCTCTCTCTTCTCTCTCAGGCACAGGCACTCTTCATTAACCATTCGTTGGTTTCCAGTTTGGAAAAGATGAGCTTGATGGCCTGAGGTTGTTTCCCTCAGTGGCCTGCTCCAGGTTTTAAATCTCTGAACATTCCCATGTCAACCCTTCCCCTCACCCCTTCGGACAGCAAGATCTTCTCTCACTCAGGGCGTCCTAATTTTCTGTTCTGAAATCTCTGTGGCTGAGACAAGAGAACATCAGTAATGCAGCTGTAGTAAAATGTGTGGAAACCCTGCTCCATGCACTGCAGTAGGAAGAGCTAGAAGATGACAGGCTCCCTCTCGTTCTAGGGGCTAACACCGCGCAGGGAGCTCGGGCCCAGGGAGCAGGTTTATAGTCAGCAGTGTCTGTCTGTCTGTGTTTCTCCAGTACGAACCAGAAGGGGGTGAGGTCAGCTGTCTCCTCCATTAGGCCATCCAAACCGTCCAGCATCTTTGTGTGGAAGACAATGGTGTTCATCAGGGAGGCAATCTTCAGATTTTCTCGCAGAATCAGAGGTGTTTTGGCAACGCTTGTATAAGCCTGAAATAGAACAGTCAATTCGATATTACAAACAGAGTGAGGCACAGCATGATGTCCATAACTGCACCTGGTACGGATACAAGAGCAGTGTACCCCATCGTACCCCATCATATCCCATCATATCCCAACATCGAGCATCGTATCCCATCGTACCCCATCGTACCCCATCATATCCCATCATATCCCAACATATCTCATCATATCCCATCATATCCCAACATAGAGCATCGTACCCCATCGTACCCCATCGTACCCCATCATATCCCATCATATCCCAACATAGAGCATCGTATCCCATCGTACCCCATCGTACCCTATCATATCCCAACATATCCCAACATAGAGCATCGTACCCCATCGTACCCCATCGTACCCCATCATATCCCATCATATCCCAACATAGAGCATCGTATCCCATCGTACCCCATCGTACCCTATCATATCCCAACATATCCCAACATAGAGCATCGTATCCCATCGTACCCCATCGTACCCTATCATATCCCAACATATCCCAACATAGAGCATCGTACCCCATCGTACCCCATCATATCCCATCATATCCCAACATAGAGCATCGTATCCCATCGTACCCCATCGTACCCTATCATATCCCAACATATCCCAACATAGAGCATCGTACCCCATCGTATCCCATCATATCCCATCATAGAGCATCATATCCCATCATATCCCATCATCGAGCATCGAATCCCATCATATCCCATCATATCCCAACATAGAGCATCATACTCTGATACAAGGGCAGTGTACTCTGTGATACCCAATCACCTCATCATATCCCATCATCGTGCATCGTATCCCATCGTATCCCATCGTATCCCATCATATCCCAACATAGAGCATCGTATCCCAACATAGAGCATCATGTTCCATCATATCCCATCATATTCCATCATATCCCATCATCAAGCATCGTATCCCATCATATTCCATCATATCCCATCATCAAGCATCGTATCCCATCACATCCCATCATAGAGCATCATATCCCAACATAGTGCATCGTATCCCATCGTATCCCATCATATCCCATCACATCCCATCATATCCCATCACATAGCATCATATCCCATCACATCCCATCATAGAGCATCATATCCCATCACATCCCATCATAGAGCATCATATTCGAACATAGAGCATCGTATCCCATCGTATCCCATCATATCCCATCATAGAGCATCGTATCCCATCGTATCCCATCGTATCCCATCGTATCCCATCACATCCCATCATAGAGCATCATATCCCATCATAGAGCATCATATCCCATCATAGAGCATCGTATCCCATCATATCACATCATATCCCAACATAGAGCATCGTACACTGATACAAGGACAGTGTACTCCGTGATACCCAAAGACCTCATCATATCCCATCATATCTCATAATATCCCATCATCGAGCATTGTATCCCATCATATCCCATCATATCCCAACATAGAGCATCGTATCCCATCATATCCCAACATAGAGCATCATATCCCATCATATCCCATCATTGAGCATCGTATCCCATCATATCCCAACATAGAGCATCATATCCCATCATATCCCATCATCGAGCATCGTATCCCATCATATCCCAACATAGAGCATCGTATCCCATCATATCCCATCATAGAGCATCGTATCCCATCACAGAGTATCATATCCCATCATAGAGCATCGTATCCCATCATATCCCATCATATCCCATCATAGAGCATCGTATCCCATCACAGAGTATCATATCCCAACATAGAGCATCGTATCCCATCACAGAGCATCGTATACCCATCATATCCCATCACAGAGCATCGTATCCCATCATAGAGCATCATATCCCATCAGAGAGCATCGTATCCCATCACAGAGCATCATATCCCATCATATCCCATCAGAGAGTATCGTATCCCATCATAGAGCATCATATCCCATCATATCCCATCATAGAGCATCGTATCCCATCACAGAGCATCGTATCCCATCATATCCCATCGTATCCAATCATATCCCATCGTATCCCATCATAGAGCATTGCATCCCATCACAGAGCATCGTATCCCATCATAGAGCATCATATCCCATCATATCCCATCATATCTCATCGTTTCCCATCACAGAGCATCATATCCCATCATAGAGCATCATATCCCATCATAGAGCATCATAACCCATCATAGAGCATCGTATCCCATTGTATCCGATCATATCCCATCATAGAGCATCATATCCCATCATAGAGCATCATAACCCATCATAGAGCATCGTATCCCATTGTATCCGATCATATCCCATCATAGAGCATCATATCCCATCATGGAGCATCAAATCCCATCGTATCCCATCGTATCCCATCATATCCGATCATATCCCATCATAGAGCATCATATCCCATCATATCCCATCATATCCCATCATATCCCATCATAATCCGTCATAGAGCATCGTACTCTGATACAAGAACAGTGCACTCCGTGATACCCAATCACCTCATCATATCTCATCCTATCCCATCATATCTCATCAGAGAGCATCCTGTCCTGATCAATCCCATCACACCCAAATAATCTCATAATATTCTGGCAAAACGCTTCAGTCCCCCTGCTACCCATTCCAAACCTTCAAACACCGCCAGGTCCCACGATACACCTCCTCGTCACACGATACACCTCCTCGTCACACGATACACCTCCTCGTCACACGATACACCTCCTCATCACACGATACACCTCCTCGTCACACGATACACCTCCTCATCCCACAATACACCTCCTCGTCACACGATACACCTCCTCGTCACACGATACACCTCCTCGTCACACAATACACCTCCTCGTCACACAATACACCTCCTCGTCACACAATACACCTCCTCGTCACACAATACACCTCCTCGTCACACGATACACCTCCTCGTCACACGATACACCTCCTCGTCACACGATACACCTCCTCGTCACACGATACACCTCCTCGTCACACAATACACCTCCTCGTCACACAATACACCTCCTCGTCACACGATACACCTCCTCATCCCACAATACACCTCCTCGTCACACGATACACCTCCTCGTCACACGATACACCTCCTCGTCACACGATACACCTCCTCGTCACACGATACACCTCCTCGTCACACGATACACCTCCTCGTCACACGATACACCTCCTCGTCACACAATACACCTCCTCGTCACACGATACACCTCCTCGTCACACGATACACCTCCTCGTCACACGATACACCTCCTCTTCACACAATACACCTCCTCGTCACACAATACACCTCCTCGTCACACGATACACCTCCTCGTCACACGATACACCTCCTCGTCACACGATACACCTCCTCGTCACACGATACACCTCCTCGTCACACGATACACCTCCTCGTCACACGATACACCTCCTCGTCACACGATACACCTCCTCGTCACACGATACACCTCCTCGTCACACGATACACCTCTTCGTCACACGATACACCTCCTCGTCACACGATACACCTCCTCGTCACACGATACACCTCCTCGTCACACGATACACCTCCTCGTCACACTATACACCTCCTCGTCACACGATACACCTCCTCGTCACACGATACACCTCCTCGTCACACGATACACCTCCTCGTCACACGATACACCTCCTCGTCACACGATACACCTCCTCGTCACACGATACACCTCCTCGTCACACTATACACCTCCTCGTCACACGATACACCTCCTCGTCACACGATACACCTCCTCGTCACACGATACACCTCCTCGTCACACGATACACCTCCTCGTCACACGATACACCTCCTCGTCACACGATACACCTCCTCGTCACACGATACACCTCCTCCTCACACAATACACCTCCTCCTCACACGATACACCTCCTCGTCACACAATACACCTCCTCGTCACACGATACACCTCCTCGTCACACGATACACCTCCTCGTCACACGATACACCTCCTCCTCACACGATACACCTCCTCGTCACACGATACACCTCCTCGTCACACGATACACCTCCTCGTCACACGATACACCTCCTCGTCACACGATACACCTCCTCCTCACACGATACACCTCCTCCTCACACGATACACCTCCTCGTCACACGATACACCTCCTCGTCACACGATACACCTCCTCGTCACACAATACACCTCCTCGTCACACGATACACCTCCTCCTCACACGATACACCTCCTCGTCACACGATACACCTCCTCGTCACACGATACACCTCCTCGTCACACTATACACCTCCTCGTCACACGATACACCTCCTCGTCACACGATACACCTCCTCGTCACACGATACACCTCCTCGTCACACGATACACCTCCTCGTCACACGATACACCTCCTCGTCACACTATACACCTCCTCGTCACACGATACACCGCCTCGTCCCTCAAGACACCTCCTCGTCCCTCAATACACCTCCTCGTCCCTCGATACACCTCCTCATTCCTTGATACACCTCCTCGTCACACGATACACCGCCTCGTCCCTCAATACACCTCCTCGTCCCTCAATACACCTCCTCGTCCCTCGATACACCTCCTCATTCCTTGATACACCTCCTCGTCACACGATACACCTCCTCGTCCCTCAATACACCTCCTCGTCCCTCAATACACCGTCAGGAACCACGGTGTAAATGTTGTACATTAATTGCAGCAATATAACTTAATACCTGGAGACGGAACCAATCGAGTCGCAGTCCTCGGAAATTAAATGGCTCCTGATTGGAAACTAAAAACAAAAAACAGATGCGAAATTCAAAGATCAGGGCAGAGAGTGTCTGTTAAAAACTGTAGATTGATATATAGAGAGAGTGTCTGTTAAATACTGTAGATTGATATATGGAGAGAGAGTGACTGTTAAATACTGTAGATTGATATATAGAGAGAGTGTCTGTTAAATACTGTAGATTGATATATAGAGAGAGAGTGTCTGTTAAATACTGTAGATTGATATACAGAGAGAGTGTCTGTTAAATACTGTAGATTGATATATAGAGAGAGAGTGTCTGTTAAATACTGTAGATTGATATATAGAGAGAGTGTCTGTTAAATACTGTAGATTGATATATAGAGAGAGTGACTGTTAAATACTGTAGATTGATATATGGAGAGAGAGTGACTGTTAAATACTGTAGATTGATATATAGAGAGAGTGTCTGTTAAATACTGTAGATTGATATATAGAGAGAGAGTGTCTGTTAAATACTGTAGATTGATATACAGAGAGAGTGTCTGTTAAATACTGTAGATTGATATATAGAGAGAGAGTGTCTGTTAAATACTGTAGATTGATATATAGAGAGAGTGTCTGTTAAATACTGTAGATTGATATATAGAGAGAGTGACTGTTAAATACTGTAGATTGATATATAGAGAGAGAGTGTCTGTTAAATACTGTAGATTGATATATAGAGAGAGAGTGTCTGTTAAATACTGCAGATTGATATATAGAGAGAGTGTCTGTTAAATACTGTAGATTGATATATAGAGAGAGTGTCTGTTAAATACTGTAGATTGATATATAGAGAGAGTGACTGTTAAATACTGTAGATTGATATATGGAGAGAGAGTGACTGTTAAATACTGTAGATTGATATATAGAGAGAGTGTCTGTTAAATACTGTAGATTGATATATAGAGAGAGAGTGTCTGTTAAATACTGTAGATTGATATACAGAGAGAGTGTCTGTTAAATACTGTAGATTGATATATAGAGAGAGTGACTGTTAAATACTGTAGATTGATATATGGAGAGAGTGTCTGTTAAATACTGTAGATTGATATATAGAGAGAGTGTCTGTTAAATACTGTAGATTGATATATAGAGAGAGAGTGTCTGTTAAATACTGTAGATTGATATACAGAGAGAGAGTCTGTTAAATACTGTAGATTGATATATAGAGAGAGTGACTGTTAAATACTGTAGATTGATATATGGAGAGAGTGTCTGTTAAATACTGTAGATTGATATATAGTGAGAGAGTGTCTGTTAAATACTGTAGATTGATATATAGAGAGAGAGTCTGTTAAATACTGTAGATTGATATATGGAGAGAGAGTGTCTGTTAAATACTGTAGATTGATATATAGTGAGAGAGTGTCTGTTAAATACTGCAGATTGATATATAGAGAGAGTGACTGTTAAATACTGTAGATTGATATATAGAGAGAGTGTCTGTTAAATACTGTAGATTGATATATAGAGAGAGTGACTGTTAAATACTGTAGATTGATATATAGAGAGAGTGACTGTTAAATACTGTAGATTGATATATAGAGAGAGTGTCTGTTAAATACTGTAGATTGATATATAGAGAGAGTGACTGTTAAATACTGTAGATTGATATATAGAGAGAGTGTCTGTTAAATACTGTAGATTGATATATAGAGAGAGTGACTGTTAAATACTGTAGATTGATATATAGAGAGAGTGACTGTTAAATACTGTAGATTGATATATAGAGAGAGTGACTGTTAAATACTGTAGATTGATATATAGAGAGAGTGTCTGTTAAATACTGTCGATTGATATATAGAGAGAGTGTCTGTTAAATACTGTAGATTGATATATAGAGAGAGTGACTGTTAAATACTGTAGATTGATATATAGAGAGAGTGTCTGTTAAATACTGTAGATTGATATATGGAGAGAGAGTGTCTGTTAAATACTGTAGATTGATATATAGAGAGAGTGTCTGTTAAATACTGTAGATTGATATATGGAGAGAGAGTGTCTGTTAAATACTGTAGATTGATATATAGAGAGAGTGTCTGTTAAATACTTTAGATTGATATATAGAGAGAGTGTCTGTTAAATACTTTAGATTGATATATAGAGAGAGTGTCTGTTAAATACTGTAGATTGATATATGGAGAGAGTGTCTGTTAAATACTGTAGATTGATATATGGAGAGAGAGTGTCTGTTAAATACTGTAGATTGATATATAGAGAGAGTGTCTGTTAAATACTGTAGATTGATATATAGAGAGAGTGTCTGTTAAATACTGTAGATTGATATATAGAGAGAGTGTCTGTTAAAGACTGTAGATTGATATATAGAGAGAGTGTCTGTTAAATACTGTAGATTGATATATAGAGAGAGTGTCTGTTAAATACTGTAGATTGATATATGGAGAGAGAGTGTCTGTTAAATACTGTAGATTGATATATAGAGAGAGTGTCTGTTAAATACTGTAGATTGATATATAGAGAGAGTGTCTGTTAAATACTGTAGATTGATATATAGAGAGAGTGTCTGTTAAATACTGTAGATTGATATATCGAGAGAGAGTGTCTGTTAAATACTGTAGATTGATATATAGAGAGAGTGACTGTTAAATACTGTAGATTGATATATAGAGAGAGTGTCTGTTAAATACTGTAGATTGATATATAGAGAGAGTGTCTGTTAAATACTGCAGATTGATATATAGAGAGAGTGTCTGTTAAATACTGTAGATTGATATATAGAGAGAGAGTGTCTGTTCAATACTGTAGATTGATATATAGAGAGAGTGTCTGTTAAATACTGTAGATTGATATGCAGAGAGAGTGTCTGTTAAATACTGTAGATTGATATATAGAGAGAGTGTCTGTTAAATACTGTAGATTGATATATAGAGAGAGTGTCTGTTAAATACTGTAGATTGATATATGGAGAGAGAGTGTCTGTTAAATACTGTAGATTGATATATAGAGAGAGTGTCTGTTAAATATTGTAGATTGATATATAGAGAGAGAGTCTGTTAAATACTGTAGATTGATATATGGAGAGAGTGTCTGTTAAATACTGTAGATTGATATACAGAGAGAGTGTCTGTTAAATACTGTAGATTGATATATAGAGAGAGAGTGTCTGTTAAATACTGTAGATTGATATATAGAGAGAGTGTCTGTTAAATACTGTAGATTGATATATAGAGAGAGAGTCTGTTAAATACTGTAGATTGATATATGGAGAGAGTGTCTGTTAAATACTGTAGATTGATATACAGAGAGAGTGTCTGTTAAATACTTTGGATTGATATATAGAGAGAGTGTCTGTTAAATACTTTAGATTGATATATAGAGAGAGTGTCTGTTAAATACTGTAGATTGATATGTGGAGAGAGAGTGTCTGTTAAATACTGTAGATTGATATATAGAGAGAGAGTGTCTGTTAAATACTGTAGATTGATATATATAGAGAGAGTGTCTGTTAAATACTGCAGATTGATATACAGAGAGAGTGTCTGTTAAATACTGTAGATTGATATATCGAGAGAGTGTCTGTTAAATACTGCAGATTGATATATAGAGAGAGTGTCTGTTAAATACTGTCGATTGATATATAGAGAGAGTGTCTGTTAAATACTGTAGATTGATATATAGAGAGAGTGTCTGTTAAATACTGTAGATTGATATATAGAGAGAGTGTCTGTTAAATACTGTCGATTGATATATGTAGAGAGAGTGACTGTTAAATACTGTAGATTGATACATAGAGAGAGTGTCTGTTAAATGCTGTAGATTGATATATAGAGAGAGTGTCTGTTAAATACTGTAGATTGATATATAGAGAGAGTGTCTGTTAAATACTGTAGATTGATATATAGAGAGAGTGTCTGTTAAATACTGTAGATTGATATATGGAGAGAGAGTGACTGTTAAATACTGTCGATTGATATATAGAGAGAGTGTCTGTTAAATACTGTAGATTGATATATAGAGAGAGAGTCTGTTAAATACTGTAGATTGATATATAGAGAGAGTGTCTGTTAAATACTGTAGATTGATATATGGAGAGAGTGTCTGTTAAATACTGTAGATTGATATATAGAGAGAGTGTCTGTTAAATACTGTAGATTGATATACAGAGAGAGTGTCTGTTAAATACTTTAGATTGATATATAGAGAGAGTGTCTGTTAAATACTTTAGATTGATATGTAGAGAGAGTGACTGTTAAATACTGTAGATTGATATATAGAGAGAGTGTCTGTTAAATACTGTCGATTGATATGTAGAGAGAGTGACTGTTAAATACTGTAGATTGATATATAGAGAGAGTGTCTGTTAAATACTGTAGATTGATATATAGAGAGAGTGTGTCTGTTAAATACTGTCGATTGATATATAGAGAGAGTGACTGTTAAATACTGTAGATTGATATATAGAGAGAGTGTCTGTTAAATACTGTAGATTGATATATAGAGAGAGTGTCTGTTAAATACTGTAGATTGATATACAGAGAGAGAGTGTCTGTTAAAGACTGTAGATTGATATATGGAGAGAGTGTCTGTTAAATACTGTAGATTGATATATAGAGAGAGAGTCTGTTAAATACTGTAGATTGATATATGGAGAGAGTGTCTGTTAAATACTGTAGATTGATATATAGAGAGAGTGTCTGTTAAATACTGTAGATTGATATATGGAGAGAGTGTCTGTTAAATACTGTAGATTGATATATGGAGAGAGTGTCTGTTAAAGACTGTAGATTGATATATAGAGAGAGTGTCTGTTAAATACTGTAGATTGATATACAGAGAGAGTGTCTGTTAAATACTGTAGATTGATATATGGAGAGAGTGTCTGTTAAATACTGTAGATTGATATATGGAGAGAGTGACTGTTAAATACTGTAGATTGATATATAGAGAGAGAGTGTCTGTTAAATACTGTAGATTGATATATAGAGAGAGTGTCTGTTAAATACTGTAGATTGATATATGGAGAGAGTGTCCGTTAAATACTGTAGATTGATATATAGAGAGTGTCTGTTAAATACTGTAGATTGATATATAGAGAGAGTGTCTGTTAAATACTGTAGATTGATATATAGAGAGAGTGTCTGTTAAATACTGTAGATTGATATATGGAGAGAGTGACTGTTAAATACTGTAGATTGATATGTAGAGAGAGAGTGTCTGTTATATACTGTAGATTGATATATAGAGAGAGTTTCTGTTAAATACTGTAGATTGATATATGGAGAGAGAGTGTCTGTTAAATACTGTAGATTGATATATAGTGAGAGTGTCTGTTAAATACTGTAGATTGATATATAGAGAGAGTGTCTGTTAAACACTGTAGATTGATATATAGAGAGAGTGTCTGTTAAATACTGTAGATTGATATACAGAGAGAGTGTCTGTTAAATACTGTAGATTGATATATGGAGAGAGAGTGTCTGTTAAATACTGTAGATTGATATATAGAGAGAGTGTCTGTTAAATACTGTAGATTGATATATAGAGAGAGTGACTGTTAAATACTGTAGATTGATATATAGAGAGAGTGTCTGTTAAATACTGTAGATTGATATATGGAGAGAGTGTCTGTTAAATACTGTAGATTGATATATGGAGAGAGTGTCTGTTAAATACTGTAGATTGATATATAGAGAGTGTGTCTGTTAAATACTGTAGATTGATATATGGAGAGAGTGTCTGTTAAATACTGTAGATTGATATATAGAGAGAGCGTCTGTTAAATACTGTAGATTGATATATAGAGAGAGCGTCTGTTAAATACTGTAGATTGATATATAGAGAGAGTGTCTGTTAAATACTGCAGATTGATATATGGAGAGAGTGTCTGTTAAATACTGTAGATTGATATATAGAGAGAGTGTCTGTTAAATACTGTAGATTGATATATAGAGAGAGAGTCTGTTAAATACTGTAGATTGATATATAGAGAGAGTGTCTGTTAAATACTGTAGATTGATATATAGAGAGAGTGTCTGTTAAATACTGTAGATTGATATATAGAGAGAGTGTCTGTTAAATACTGTAGATTGATATATAGAGTGTCTGTTAAATACTGTAGATTGATATATAGAGAGAGAGTGTCTGTTGAATACTGTAGATTGATATATAGAGAGAGTGTCTGTTAAATACTGTAGATTGATATATAGAGAGAGTGTCTGTTAAATACTGTAGATTGATATATAGAGAGAGTGTCTGTTAAATACTGTAGATTGATATATAGAGAGAGAGTGTCTGTTAAATACTGTAGATTGATATATAGAGAGAGTGTCTGTTAAATACTGTAGATTGATATATAGAGAGAGTGTCTGTTAAAGACTGTAGATTGATATATAGAGAGAGTGTCTGTTAAATACTGTAGATTGATATATCGAGAGAGTGTCTGTGAAATACTGTAGATTGATATATGTAGAGAGTGTCTGTTAAATATTGTAGATTGATATATAGAGAGAGTGTCTGTTAAATACTGTAGATTGATATATAGAGAGAGTGTCTGTTAAATACTGTAGATTGATATATAGAGAGAGTGTCTGTTAAATACTGTAGATTGATGTATCGAGAGAGAGTGTCTGTTAAATACTGTAGATTGATATATAGAGAGAGTGTCTGTTAAATACTGTAGATTGATATATAGAGAGAGAGTCTGTTAAATACTGTAGATTGATATATAGAGAGAGTGTCTGTTAAATACTGTAGATTGATATATAGAGAGAGTGTCTGTTAAATACTGTAGATTGATATATAGAGAGTGTGTCTGTTAAATACTGTAGATTGATATATAGAGAGAGTGTCTGTTAAATACTGTAGATTGATATATAGAGAGAGTGTCTGTTAAATACTGTAGATTGATATATAGAGAGAGTGTCTGTTCAATACTGTAGATTGATATATAGAGAGAGAGTGTCTGTTAAATACTGTAGATTGATATATAGAGAGAGTGTCTGTTAAATACTGTAGATTGATATATAGAGAGAGTGTCTGTTAAATACTGTAGATTGATATATAGAGAGAGTGTCTGTTAAATACTGTAGATTGATATATAGAGAGAGAGTGTCTGTTAAATACTGTAGATTGATATATAGAGAGAGTGTCTGTTAAATACTGTAGATTGATATATAGAGAGAGTGTCTGTTAAAGACTGTAGATTGATATATAGAGAGAGTGTCTGTTAAATACTGTAGATTGATATATCGAGAGAGTGTCTGTTAAATACTGTAGATTGATATATGTAGAGAGAGTGTCTGTTAAATACTGTAGATTGATATATAGAGAGAGTGTCTGTTAAATACTGCAGATTGATATATGTAGAGAGAGTGTCTGTTAAATACTGTAGATTGATATATAGAGAGAGTGACTGTTAAATACTGTAGATTGATATATGTAGAGAGAGTGTCTGTTAAATACTGTAGATTGATATATAGAGAGAGTGTCTGTTAAATACTGTAGATTGATATATGTAGAGAGAGTGTCTGTTAAATACTGTAGATTGATATATAGAGAGAGTGACTGTTAAATACTGTAGATTGATATATAGAGAGAGAGTCTGTTAAATACTGCAGATTGATATATGGAGAGAGTGTCTGTTAAATACTGTAGATTGATATATAGAGAGAGTGTCTGTTAAATACTGTCGATTGATATATAGAGAGAGTGACTGTTAAATACTGTAGATTGATATATAGAGAGAGTGTCTGTTAAATACTGTCGATTGATATATAGAGAGTGTGTCTGTAAAATACTGTAGATTGATATATAGAGAGAGTGTCTGTTAAATACTGTCGATTGATATATAGAGAGAGTGACTGTTAAATACTGTCGATTGATATATGTAGAGAGAGTGTCTGTTAAATACTGTAGATTGATATATAGAGAGAGTGTCTGTTAAATACTGTAGATTGATATATAGAGAGAGTGTCTGTTAAATACTGTAGATTGATATATAGAGTGAGTGTCTGTTAAATACTGTCGATTGATATATAGAGAGAGTGTCTGTTAAATACTGTCGATTGATATATAGAGAGAGTGTCTGTTAAATACTGTCGATTGATATATAGAGAGAGTGACTGTTAAATACTGTAGATTGATATATAGAGAGAGTGTCTGTTAAATACTGTCGATTGATATATAGAGAGTGTGTCTGTTAAATACTGTAGATTGATATATAGAGAGAGTGTCTGTTAAATACTGTCGATTGATATATAGAGAGAGTGACTGTTAAATACTGTCGATTGATATATGTAGAGAGTGTCTGTTAAATACTGTAGATTGATATATAGAGAGAGTGTCTGTTAAATACTGTAGATTGATATCTCGAGAGAGTGTCTGTTAAATACTGTCGATTGATATATAGAGAGAGTGACTGTTAAATACTGTAGATTGATATATAGAGAGAGTGTCTGTTAAATACTGTCGATTGATATATAGAGAGAGTGTCTGTTAAATACTGTTGATTGATATATGTAGAGAGAGTGTCTGTTAAATACTGTAGATTGATATATAGAGAGAGAGTGTCTGTTAAATACTGTAGATTGATATATAGAGAGAGTGTCTGTTAAATACTGTAGATTGATATATAGAGAGAGTGTCTGTTAAATACTGCAGATTGATATATAGAGAGAGTGTCTGTTAAATACTGTTGATTGATATACAGAGAGAGTGTCTGTTAAATACTGTAGATTGATATATAGAGAGAGTGTCTGTTAAATACTGTAGATTGATATATAGAGAGAGTGTCTGTTAAATACTGTAGATTGATATATAGAGAGAGTGTCTGTTAAATACTGTCGATTGATATATAGAGAGAGTGTCTGTTAAATACTGTCGATTGATATATAGAGAGAGTGTCTGTTAAATACTGTAGATTGATATATAGAGAGAGTGTCTGTTAAATACTGTAGATTGATAAAAAGAGAGAGTGTCTGTTAAATACTGTAGATTGATATATAGAGAGAGTGTCTGTTAAATACTGTCGATTGATATTTCGAGAGAGTGACTGTTAAATACTGTAGATTGATATATAGAGAGAGTGTCTGTTAAATACTGTCGATTGATATTTCGAGAGAGTGACTGTTAAATACTGTAGATTGATATATAGAGAGAGTGTCTGTTAAATACTGTAGATTGATATATAGAGAGAGTGTCTGTTAAATACTGTAGATTGATATATAGAGAGAGTGTCTGTTAAATACTGTAGATTGATATATAGAGAGAGTGTCTGTTAAATACTGTAGATTGATATATAGAGAGAGTGTCTGTTAAATACTGTCGATTGATATATAGAGAGAGTGTCTGTTAAATACTGTAGATTGATATATAGAGAGAGTGTCTGTTAAATACTGTCGATTGATATATAGAGAGAGTGACTGTTAAATACTGTAGATTGATGTCTAGAGAGAGTGTCTGTCAAATACTGTAGATTGATATATAGAGAGAGTGTCTGTTAAATACTGTCGATTGATATATAGAGAGAGTGTCTGTTAAATACTGTAGATTGATATATAGAGAGAGTGTCTGTTAAATACTGTCGATTGATATATAGAGAGAGTGACTGTTAAATACTGTAGATTGATATATAGAGAGAGTGTCTGTTAAATACTGTCGATTGATATATAGAGAGAGTGACTGTTAAATACTGTAGATTGATATATAGAGAGAGTGTCTGTTAAATACTGTAGATTGATATATAGAGAGAGTGTCTGTTAAATACTGTCGATTGATATATAGAGAGAGTGTCTGTTAAATACTGTCGATTGATATATAGAGAGAGTGTCTGTTAAATACTGTAGATTGATATATAGAGAGAGTGACTGTTAAATACTGTAGATTGATATATAGAGAGAGTGTCTGTTAAATACTTTCGATTGATATATAGAGAGTGTGTCTGTTAAATACTGTAGATTGATATATAGAGAGAGTGTCTGTTAAATACTGTCGATTGATATATAGAGAGAGTGACTGTTAAATACTGTAGATTGATATATAGAGAGAGTGTCTGTTAAATACTGTAGATTGATATATAGAGAGAGTGTCTGTTAAATACTGTCGATTGATATATAGAGAGAGTGTCTGTTAAATACTGTCGATTGATATATAGAGAGAGTGTCTGTTAAATACTGTCGATTGATATATAGAGAGAGTGACTGTTAAATACTGTAGATTGATATTTCGAGAGAGTGTCTGTTAAATACTTTCGATTGATATATAGAGAGTGTGTCTGTTAAATACTGTAGATTGATATATAGAGAGAGTGTCTGGTAAATACTGTCGATTGATATATGGAGAGAGTGACTGTTAAATACTGTCGATTGATATATGTAGAGAGAGTGTCTGTTAAATACTGTAGATTGATATATAGAGAGAGTGTCTGTTAAATACTGTAGATTGATATATAGAGAGAGTGTCTGTTAAATACTGTCGATTGATATATAGAGAGAGTGACTGTTAAATACTGTAGATTGATATATAGAGAGAGTGTCTGTTAAATACTGTAGATTGATATATAGAGAGAGTGTCTGTTAAATACTGTCGATTGATATATGTAGAGAGAGTGTCTGTTAAATACTGTAGATTGATATATAGAGAGAGAGTGTCTGTTAAATACTGTAGATTGATATATAGAGAGAGTGTCTGTTAAATACTGTAGATTGATATATAGAGAGAGTGTCTGTTAAATACTGTAGATTGATATATAGAGAGAGTGTCTGTTAAATACTGTAGATTGATATACAGAGAGAGTGTCTGTTAAATACTGTAGATTGATATATAGAGAGAGTGTCTGTTAAATACTGTAGATTGATATATAGAGAGAGTGTCTGTTAAATACTGTAGATTGATATATAGAGAGAGTGTCTGTTAAATACTGCAGATTGATATATCGAGAGAGTGTCTGTTAAATACTGTCGATTGATATATAGAGAGAGTGTCTGTTAAATACTGTAGATTGATATATAGAGAGAGTGTCTGTTAAATACTGTAGATTCATATATATAGAGAGAGTGTCTGTTAAATACTGTAGATTGATATATAGAGAGAGTGTCTGTTAAATACTGTCGATTGATATTTCGAGAGAGTGACTGTTAAATACTGTAGATTGATATATAGAGAGAGTGTCTGTGAAATACTGTCGATTGATATTTCGAGAGAGTGACTGTTAAATACTGTAGATTGATATATAGAGAGAGTGTCTGTTAAATACTGTAGATTGATATATAGAGAGAGTGTCTGTTAAATACTGTCGATTGATATATAGAGAGAGTGTCTGTTAAATACTGTAGATTGATAGAAAGAGAGAGTGTCTGTTAAATACTGTAGATTGATATATAGAGAGAGTGTCTGTTAAATACTGTCGATTGATATTTTGAGAGAGTGTCTGTTAAATACTGTAGATTGATATATAGAGAGAGTGTCTGTTAAATACTGTCGATTGATATATAGAGAGAGTGACTGTTAAATACTGTAGATTGATATATAGAGAGAGTGTCTGTTAAATACTGTAGATTGATATATAGAGAGAATGTCTGTTAAATACTGTCGATTGATATATAGAGAGAGTGTCTGTTAAATACTGTAGATTGATATATAGAGAGAGTGTCTGTTAAATACTGTCGATTGATATATAGAGAGAGTGACTGTTAAATACTGTAGATTGATATATAGAGAGAGTGTCTGTTAAATACTGTCGATTGATATATAGAGAGAGTGACTGTTAAATACTGTAGATTGATATATAGAGAGAGTGTCTGTTAAATACTGTAGATTGATATATAGAGAGAGTGTCTGTTAAATACTGTAGATTGATATATAGAGAGAGTGTCTGTTAAATACTGTAGATTGATATATAGAGAGAGTGTCTGTTAAATACTGTAGATTGATATATAGAGAGAGTGTCTGTTAAATACTGTAGATTGATATATAGAGAGAGAGTGTCTGTTAAATACTGTAGATTGATATATAGAGAGAGCGTCTGTTAAATACTGTAGATTGATATATAGAGAGAGTGTCTGTTAAATACTGTCGATTGATATATAGAGAGAGTGTCTGTTAAATACTGTAGATTGATATACAGAGAGAGTGTCTGTTAAATACTGTAGATTGATATATAGAGAGAGTGTCTGTTAAATACTGTAGATTGATATATAGAGAGAGTGTCTGTTAAATACTGTCGATTGATATTTCGAGAGAGTGACTGTTAAATACTGTAGATTGATATATAGAGAGAGTGTCTGTTAAATACTGTCGATTGATATTTCGAGAGAGTGACTGTTAAATACTGTAGATTGATATATAGAGAGAGTGTCTGTTAAATACTGTAGATTGATATATAGAGAGAGTGTCTGTTAAATACTGTCGATTGATATATAGAGAGAGTGTCTGTTAAATACTGTAGATTGATATATAGAGAGAGTGTCTGTGAAATACTGTAGATTGATATATAGAGAGAGTGTCTGTTAAATACTGTCGATTGATATATAGAGAGAGTGTCTGTTAAATACTGTAGATTGATTTCTAGAGAGAGTGTCTGTTAAATACTGTCGATTGATATATAGAGAGAGTGACTGTTAAATACTGTAGATTGATATATAGAGAGAGTGTCTGTTAAATACTGTAGATTGATATATAGAGAGAGTGTCTGTTAAATACTGTCGATTGATATATAGAGAGAGTGTCTGTTAAATACTGTAGATTGATATATAGAGAGAGTGTCTGTTAAATACTGTCGATTGATATATAGAGAGAGTGACTGTTAAATACTGTAGATTGATATACAGAGAGAGTGTCTGTTAAATACTGTCGATTGATATATAGAGAGAGTGACTGTTAAATACTGTAGATTGATATATAGAGAGAGTGTCTGTTAAATACTGTAGATTGATATATAGAGAGAGTGTCTGTTAAATACTGTAGATTGATATATAGAGAGAGTGTCTGTTAAATACTGTAGATTGATATATAGAGAGAGTGTCTGTTAAATACTGTAGATTGATATATAGAGAGGGTGTCTGTTAAATACTGTAGATTGATATATAGAGAGAGAGTGTCTGTTAAATACTGTAGATTGATATATAGAGAGAGCGTCTGTTAAATACTGTAGATTGATATATAGAGAGAGTGTCTGTTAAATACTGTCGATTGATATATAGAGAGAGTGTCTGTTAAATACTGTAGATTGATATATATAGAGAGAGTGTCTGTTAAATACTGTAGATTGATATATAGAGAGAGTGTCTGTTAAATACTGTAGATTGATATATAGAGAGAGTGTCTGTCAAATACTGTAGATTGATATATAGAGAGAGTGACTGTTAAATACTGTAGATTGATATATAGAGAGAGTGTCTGTTAAATACTGTAGATTGATAAAGAGAGAGTGACTGTTAAATACTGTAGATTGATGTATCGAGAGAGAGTGTCTGTTAAATACTGTAGATTGATATATAGAGAGAGTGTCTGTTAAATACTGTAGATTGATATATAGAGAGAGTGTCTGTTAAATACTGTGGATAGATATATAGAGAGAGTGTCTGTTAAATACTGTCGATTGATATATCGAGAGAGTGTCTGTTAAATACTGTAGATTGATATGTAGAGAGAGTGTCTGTTAAATACTGTAGATTGATATATAGAGAGAGTGTCTGTTAAATACTGTAGATTGATATATAGAGAGAGTGTCTGTTAAATACTGTAGATTGATATATAGAGAGAGTGACTGTTAAATACTGTAGATTGATGTATCGAGAGAGAGTGTCTGTTAAATACTGTAGATTGATATATAGAGAGAGTGTCTGTTAAATACTGTAGATTGATATATAGAGAGAGTGTCTGTTAAATACTGTGGATAGATATATAGAGAGAGTGTCTGTTAAATACTGTCGATTGATATATCGAGAGAGTGTCTGTTAAATACTGTAGATTGATATGTAGAGAGAGTGTCTGTTAAATACTGTAGATTGATATATAGAGAGAGTGTCTGTTAAATACTGTAGATTGATATGTAGAGAGAGTGTCTGTTAAATACTGTAGATTGATATATGGAGAGAGTGTCTGTTAAATACTGTCGATTGATATAGAGAGAGAGTGTCTGTTAAATACTGTAGATTGATATATATGGAGAGAGTGTCTGTTAAATACTGTAGATTGATATATAGAGAGAGTGTCTGTTAAATACTGCAGATTGATATATAGAGAGAGTGTCTGTTAAACACTGTAGATTGATAGAAAGAGAGAGTGTCTGTTAAATACTGTCGATTGATATATAGAGAGAGTGTCTGTTAAAGACTGTAGATTGATATATAGAGAGAGTGTCTGTTAAATACTGTAGATTGATATACAGAGAGAGTGTCTGTTAAATACTGTAGATTGATATATGGAGAGAGTGTCTGTTAAATACTGTAGATTGATATATAGAGAGAGTGTCTGTTAAATACTGTCGATTGATATATAGAGAGAGTGTCTGTTAAATACTGCAGATTGATATATAGAGAGAGTGTCTGTTAAACACTGTAGATTGATAGAAAGAGAGAGTGTCTGTTAAATACTGTCGATTGATATATAGAGAGAGTGTCTGTTAAAGACTGTAGATTGATATATAGAGAGAGTGTCTGTTAAATACTGTAGATTGATATACAGAGAGAGTGTCTGTTAAATACTGTAGATTGATATATGGAGAGAGTGTCTGTTAAATACTGTAGATTGATATACAGAGAGAGTGTCTGTTAAATACTGTAGATTGATATATGGAGAGAGTGTCTGTTAAATACTGTAGATTGATATATCGAGAGAGTGTCTGTTAAATACTGTAGATTGATATATGTAGAGAGAGTGTCTGTTAAATACTGTAGATTGATATATAGAGAGAGTGTCTGTTAAATACTGCAGATTGATATATGTAGAGAGAGTGTCTGTTAAATACTGTAGATTGATATATAGAGAGAGTGACTGTTAAATACTGTAGATTGATATATGTAGAGAGAGTGTCTGTTAAATACTGTAGATTGATATATAGAGAGAGTGTCTGTTAAATACTGTAGATTGATATATGTCGAGAGAGTGTCTGTTAAATACTGTAGATTGATATATAGAGAGAGTGACTGTTAAATACTGTAGATTGATATTTCGAGAGAGTGTCTGTTAAATACTGCAGATTGATATATAGAGAGAGTGTCTGTTAAATACTGTAGATTGATATATAGAGAGAGTGTCTGTTAAATACTGTCGATTGATATATAGAGAGAGTGACTGTTAAATACTGTAGATTGATATATAGAGAGAGTGTCTGTTAAATACTGTCGATTGATATATAGAGAGTGTGTCTGTTAAATACTGTAGATTGATATATAGAGAGAGTGTCTGTTAAATACTGTAGATTGATATATAGAGAGAGTGTCTGTTAAATACTGTAGATTGATATATAGAGAGAGTGTCTGTTAAATACTGTAGATAGATATATAGAGAGAGTGTCTGTTAAATACTGTCGATTGATATATAGAGAGAGTGTCTGTTAAATACTGTAGATTGATATATAGAGAGAGTGTCTGTTAAATACTGTAGATTGATATATAGAGAGAGTGACTGTTAAATACTGTAGATTGATGTATCGAGAGAGAGTGTCTGTTAAATACTGTAGATTGATATATAGAGAGAGAGTGTCTGTTAAATACTGTAGATTGATATATAGAGAGAGTGTCTGTTAAATACTGTAGATTGATATATAGAGAGAGTGTCTGTTAAATACTGTAGATAGATATATAGAGAGAGTGTCTGTTAAATACTGTCGATTGATATATAGAGAGAGTGTCTGTTAAATACTGTAGATTGATATGTAGAGAGAGTGTCTGTTAAATACTGTAGATTGATATATAGAGAGAGTGTCTGTTAAATACTGCAGATTGATATGTAGAGAGAGTGTCTGTTAAATACTGTAGATTGATATATGGAGAGAGTGTCTGTTAAATACTGTCGATTGATATATAGAGAGAGTGTCTGTTAAATACTGTAGATTGATATGTAGAGAGAGTGTCTGTTAAATACTGTAGATTGATATATAGAGAGAGTGTCTGTTAAATACTGTAGATTGATATGTAGAGAGAGTGTCTGTTAAATACTGTAGATTGATATATGGAGAGAGTGTCTGTTAAATACTGTAGATTGATATATAGAGAGTGTGTCTGTTAAATACTGTAGGTTGATATATCGAGAGAGTGACTGTTAAATACTGTAGATTGATATATAGAGAGAGAGCGTCTGTTAAATACTGTAGATTGATATATAGAGAGAGCGTCTGTTAAATACTGTAGATTGATATATAGAGAGAGTGTCTGTTAAATACTGTAGATTGATATATAGAGAGAGTGACTGTTAAATACTGTAGATTGATATATAGAGAGAGAGTGTCTGTTAAATACTGTAGATTGATATATAGAGAGAGTGTCTGTTAAATACTGTCGATTGATATATGTAGAGAGAGTGTCTGTTAAATACTGTAGATTGATATATAGAGAGAGAGTGTCTGTTAAATACTGTAGATTGATATATAGAGAGAGTGTCTGTTAAATACTGTAGATTGATATATAGAGAGAGTGTCTGTTAAATACTGTAGATTGATATATAGAGAGAGTGTCTGTTAAATACTGTAGATTGATATACAGAGAGAGTGTCTGTTAAATACTGTAGATTGATATATAGAGAGAGTGTCTGTTAAATACTGTAGATTGATATATAGAGAGAGTGTCTGTTAAATACTGTAGATTGATATATAGAGAGAGTGACTGTTAAATACTGTAGATTGATGTATCGAGAGAGAGTGTCTGTTAAATACTGTAGATTGATATATAGAGAGAGAGTGTCTGTTAAATACTGTAGATTGATATATAGAGAGAGTGTCTGTTAAATACTGTAGATTGATATATAGAGAGAGTGTCTGTTAAATACTGTAGATAGATATATAGAGAGAGTGTCTGTTAAATACTGTCGATTGATATATAGAGAGAGTGTCTGTTAAATACTGTAGATTGATATGTAGAGAGAGTGTCTGTTAAATACTGTAGATTGATATATAGAGAGAGTGTCTGTTAAATACTGCAGATTGATATGTAGAGAGAGTGTCTGTTAAATACTGTAGATTGATATATGGAGAGAGTGTCTGTTAAATACTGTCGATTGATATATAGAGAGAGTGTCTGTTAAATACTGTAGATTGATATGTAGAGAGAGTGTCTGTTAAATACTGTAGATTGATATATAGAGAGAGTGTCTGTTAAATACTGTAGATTGATATGTAGAGAGAGTGTCTGTTAAATACTGTAGATTGATATATGGAGAGAGTGTCTGTTAAATACTGTAGATTGATATATAGAGAGTGTGTCTGTTAAATACTGTAGGTTGATATATAGAGAGAGTGACTGTTAAATACTGTAGATTGATATATAGAGAGAGAGCGTCTGTTAAATACTGTAGATTGATATATAGAGAGAGCGTCTGTTAAATACTGTAGATTGATATATAGAGAGAGTGTCTGTTAAATACTGTAGATTGATATATAGAGAGAGTGACTGTTAAATACTGTAGATTGATATATAGAGAGAGAGTGTCTGTTAAATACTGTAGATTGATATATAGAGAGAGTGTCTGTTAAATACTGTCGATTGATATATGTAGAGAGAGTGTCTGTTAAATACTGTAGATTGATATATAGAGAGAGAGTGTCTGTTAAATACTGTAGATTGATATATAGAGAGAGTGTCTGTTAAATACTGTAGATTGATATATAGAGAGAGTGTCTGTTAAATACTGTAGATTGATATATAGAGAGAGTGTCTGTTAAATACAGTAGATTGATATACAGAGAGAGTGTCTGTTAAATACTGTAGATTGATATATAGAGAGAGTGTCTGTTAAATACTGTAGATTGATATATAGAGAGAGTGTCTGTTAAATACTGTAGATTGATATATAGAGAGAGTGTCTGTTAAATACTGCAGATTGATATATCGAGAGAGTGTCTGTTAAATACTGTCGATTGATATATAGAGAGAGTGTCTGTTAAATACTGTAGATTGATATATAGAGAGAGTGTCTGTTAAATACTGTAGATTCATATATATAGAGAGAGTGTCTGTTAAATACTGTAGATTGATATATAGAGAGAGTGTCTGTTAAATACTGTCGATTGATATTTCGAGAGAGTGACTGTTAAATACTGTAGATTGATATATAGAGAGAGTGTCTGTGAAATACTGTCGATTGATATTTCGAGAGAGTGACTGTTAAATACTGTAGATTGATATATAGAGAGAGTGTCTGTTAAATACTGTAGATTGATATATAGAGAGAGTGTCTGTTAAATACTGTCGATTGATATATAGAGAGAGTGTCTGTTAAATACTGTAGATTGATAGAAAGAGAGAGTGTCTGTTAAATACTGTAGATTGATATATAGAGAGAGTGTCTGTTAAATACTGTCGATTGATATTTTGAGAGAGTGTCTGTTAAATACTGTAGATTGATATATAGAGAGAGTGTCTGTTAAATACTGTCGATTGATATATAGAGAGAGTGACTGTTAAATACTGTAGATTGATATATAGAGAGAGTGTCTGTTAAATACTGTAGATTGATATATAGAGAGAATGTCTGTTAAATACTGTCGATTGATATATAGAGAGAGTGTCTGTTAAATACTGTAGATTGATATATAGAGAGAGTGTCTGTTAAATACTGTCGATTGATATATAGAGAGAGTGACTGTTAAATACTGTAGATTGATATATAGAGAGAGTGTCTGTTAAATACTGTCGATTGATATATAGAGAGAGTGACTGTTAAATACTGTAGATTGATATATAGAGAGAGTGTCTGTTAAATACTGTAGATTGATATATAGAGAGAGTGTCTGTTAAATACTGTAGATTGATATATAGAGAGAGTGTCTGTTAAATACTGTAGATTGATATATAGAGAGAGTGTCTGTTAAATACTGTAGATTGATATATAGAGAGAGTGTCTGTTAAATACTGTAGATTGATATATAGAGAGAGAGTGTCTGTTAAATACTGTAGATTGATATATAGAGAGAGCGTCTGTTAAATACTGTAGATTGATATATAGAGAGAGTGTCTGTTAAATACTGTCGATTGATATATAGAGAGAGTGTCTGTTAAATACTGTAGATTGATATACAGAGAGAGTGTCTGTTAAATACTGTAGATTGATATATAGAGAGAGTGTCTGTTAAATACTGTAGATTGATATATAGAGAGAGTGTCTGTTAAATACTGTCGATTGATATTTCGAGAGAGTGACTGTTAAATACTGTAGATTGATATATAGAGAGAGTGTCTGTTAAATACTGTCGATTGATATTTCGAGAGAGTGACTGTTAAATACTGTAGATTGATATATAGAGAGAGTGTCTGTTAAATACTGTAGATTGATATATAGAGAGAGTGTCTGTTAAATACTGTCGATTGATATATAGAGAGAGTGTCTGTTAAATACTGTAGATTGATATATAGAGAGAGTGTCTGTGAAATACTGTAGATTGATATATAGAGAGAGTGTCTGTTAAATACTGTCGATTGATATATAGAGAGAGTGTCTGTTAAATACTGTAGATTGATATATAGAGAGAGTGTCTGTTAAATACTGTCGATTGATATATAGAGAGAGTGACTGTTAAATACTGTAGATTGATATATAGAGAGAGTGTCTGTTAAATACTGTAGATTGATATATAGAGAGAGTGTCTGTTAAATACTGTCGATTGATATATAGAGAGAGTGTCTGTTAAATACTGTAGATTGATATATAGAGAGAGTGTCTGTTAAATACTGTCGATTGATATATAGAGAGAGTGACTGTTAAATACTGTAGATTGATATACAGAGAGAGTGTCTGTTAAATACTGTCGATTGATATATAGAGAGAGTGACTGTTAAATACTGTAGATTGATATATAGAGAGAGTGTCTGTTAAATACTGTAGATTGATATATAGAGAGAGTGTCTGTTAAATACTGTAGATTGATATATAGAGAGAGTGTCTGTTAAATACTGTAGATTGATATATAGAGAGAGTGTCTGTTAAATACTGTAGATTGATATATAGAGAGGGTGTCTGTTAAATACTGTAGATTGATATATAGAGAGAGAGTGTCTGTTAAATACTGTAGATTGATATATAGAGAGAGCGTCTGTTAAATACTGTAGATTGATATATAGAGAGAGTGTCTGTTAAATACTGTCGATTGATATATAGAGAGAGAGTGTCTGTTAAATACTGTAGATTGATATATAGAGAGAGTGTCTGTTAAATACTGTAGATTGATATGTAGAGAGAGTGTCTGTTAAATACTGTAGATTGATATATGGAGAGAGTGTCTGTTAAATACTGTCGATTGATATAGAGAGAGAGTGTCTGTTAAATACTGTAGATTGATATATATGGAGAGAGTGTCTGTTAAATACTGTAGATTGATATATAGAGAGAGTGTCTGTTAAATACTGCAGATTGATATATAGAGAGAGTGTCTGTTAAACACTGTAGATTGATAGAAAGAGAGAGTGTCTGTTAAATACTGTCGATTGATATATAGAGAGAGTGTCTGTTAAAGACTGTAGATTGATATATAGAGAGAGTGTCTGTTAAATACTGTAGATTGATATACAGAGAGAGTGTCTGTTAAATACTGTAGATTGATATATGGAGAGAGTGTCTGTTAAATACTGTAGATTGATATATAGAGAGAGTGTCTGTTAAATACTGTCGATTGATATATAGAGAGAGTGTCTGTTAAATACTGCAGATTGATATATAGAGAGAGTGTCTGTTAAACACTGTAGATTGATAGAAAGAGAGAGTGTCTGTTAAATACTGTCGATTGATATATAGAGAGAGTGTCTGTTAAAGACTGTAGATTGATATATAGAGAGAGTGTCTGTTAAATACTGTAGATTGATATACAGAGAGAGTGTCTGTTAAATACTGTAGATTGATATATGGAGAGAGTGTCTGTTAAATACTGTAGATTGATATATAGAGAGAGTGTCTGTTAAATACTGTAGATTGATATATAGAGAGAGAGTGTCTGTTAAATACTGTAGATTGATATATAGAGAGAGTGTCTGTTAAATACTGTAGATTGATATATGGAGAGAGTGTCTGTTAAATACTGTAGATTGATATATAGAGAGAGTGTCTGTTAAATACTGTAGATTGATATATAGAGAGAGTGTCTGTCAAATACTGTAGATTGATATATAGAGAGAGTGACTGTTAAATACTGTAGATTGATGTATCGAGAGAGAGTGTCTGTTAAATACTGTAGATTGATATATAGAGAGAGAGTGTCTGTTAAATACTGTAGATTGATAAAGAGAGAGTGTCTGTTAAATACTGTAGATTGATATATAGAGAGAGTGTCTGTTAAATACTGTAGATAGATATATAGAGAGAGTGTCTGTTAAATACTGTCGATTGATATATAGAGAGAGTGTCTGTTAAATACTGTAGATTGATATATAGAGAGAGTGTCTGTTAAATACTGTAGATTGATATATAGAGAGAGTGACTGTTAAATACTGTAGATTGATGTATCGAGAGAGAGTGTCTGTTAAATACTGTAGATTGATATATAGAGAGAGAGTGTCTGTTAAATACTGTCGATTGATATATCGAGAGAGTGTCTGTTAAATACTGTAGATTGATATGTAGAGAGAGTGTCTGTTAAATACTGTAGATTGATATATAGAGAGAGTGTCTGTTAAATACTGTAGATTGATATGTAGAGAGAGTGTCTGTTAAATACTGTAGATTGATATATGGAGAGAGTGTCTGTTAAATACTGTCGATTGATATAGAGAGAGAGTGTCTGTTAAATACTGTAGATTGATATATATGGAGAGAGTGTCTGTTAAATACTGTAGATTGATATATAGAGAGAGTGTCTGTTAAATACTGCAGATTGATATATAGAGAGAGTGTCTGTTAAACACTGTAGATTGATAGAAAGAGAGAGTGTCTGTTAAATACTGTCGATTGATATATAGAGAGAGTGTCTGTTAAAGACTGTAGATTGATATATAGAGAGAGTGTCTGTTAAATACTGTAGATTGATATACAGAGAGAGTGTCTGTTAAATACTGTAGATTGATATATGGAGAGAGTGTCTGTTAAATACTGTAGATTGATATATAGAGAGAGTGTCTGTTAAATACTGTCGATTGATATATAGAGAGAGTGTCTGTTAAATACTGCAGATTGATATATAGAGAGAGTGTCTGTTAAACACTGTAGATTGATAGAAAGAGAGAGTGTCTGTTAAATACTGTCGATTGATATATAGAGAGAGTGTCTGTTAAAGACTGTAGATTGATATATAGAGAGAGTGTCTGTTAAATACTGTAGATTGATATACAGAGAGAGTGTCTGTTAAATACTGTAGATTGATATATGGAGAGAGTGTCTGTTAAATACTGTAGATTGATATATAGAGAGAGTGTCTGTTAAATACTGTAGATTGATATATAGAGAGAGAGTGTCTGTTAAATACTGTAGATTGATATATAGAGAGAGTGTCTGTTAAATACTGTAGATTGATATATGGAGAGAGTGTCTGTTAAATACTGTAGATTGATATATAGAGAGAGTGTCTGTTAAATACTGTAGATTGATATATAGAGAGAGTGTCTGTCAAATACTGTAGATTGATATATAGAGAGAGTGACTGTTAAATACTGTAGATTGATGTATCGAGAGAGAGTGTCTGTTAAATACTGTAGATTGATATATAGAGAGAGAGTGTCTGTTAAATACTGTAGATTGATATATAGAGAGAGTGTCTGTTAAATACAGTAGATTGATATATAGAGAGAGTGTCTGTTAAATACTGTAGATAGATATATAGAGAGAGTGTCTGTTAAATACTGTCGATTGATATATAGAGAGAGTGTCTGTTAAATACTGTAGATTGATATATAGAGAGAGTGTCTGTTAAATACTGTAGATTGATATATAGAGAGAGTGACTGTTAAATACTGTAGATTGATGTATCGAGAGAGAGTGTCTGTTAAATACTGTAGATTGATATATAGAGAGAGAGTGTCTGTTAAATACTGTAGATTGATATATAGAGAGAGTGTCTGTTAAATACTGCAGATTGATATGTAGAGAGAGTGTCTGTTAAATACTGTAGATTGATATATGGAGAGAGTGTCTGTTAAATACTGTCGATTGATATATAGAGAGAGTGTCTGTTAAATACTGTAGATTGATATGTAGAGAGAGTGTCTGTTAAATACTGTAGATTGATATATAGAGAGAGTGTCTGTTAAATACTGTAGATTGATATGTAGAGAGAGTGTCTGTTAAATACTGTAGATTGATATATGGAGAGAGTGTCTGTTAAATACTGTAGATTGATATATAGAGAGTGTGTCTGTTAAATACTGTAGGTTGATATATAGAGAGAGTGACTGTTAAATACTGTAGATTGATATATAGAGAGAGAGCGTCTGTTAAATACTGTAGATTTATATATAGAGAGAGCGTCTGTTAAATACTGTAGATTGATATATAGAGAGAGTGTCTGTTAAATACTGTAGATTGATATATAGAGAGAGTGACTGTTAAATACTGTAGATTGATATATAGAGAGAGAGTGTCTGTTAAATACTGTAGATTGATATATAGAGAGAGTGTCTGTTAAAGACTGTAGATTGATATATAGAGAGAGTGTCTGTTAAATACTGTAGATTGATATATCGAGAGAGTGTCTGTTAAATACTGTAGATTGATATATGTAGAGAGAGTGTCTGTTAAATACTGTAGATTGATATATAGAGAGAGTGTCTGTTAAATACTGCAGATTGATATATGTAGAGAGAGTGTCTGTTAAATACTGTAGATTGATATATAGAGAGAGTGACTGTTAAATACTGTAGATTGATATATGTAGAGAGAGTGTCTGTTAAATACTGTAGATTGATATATAGAGAGAGTGTCTGTTAAATACTGTAGATTGATATATGTCGAGAGAGTGTCTGTTAAATACTGTAGATTGATATATAGAGAGAGTGACTGTTAAATACTGTAGATTGATATTTCGAGAGAGTGTCTGTTAAATACTGCAGATTGATATATAGAGAGAGTGTCTGTTAAATACTGTAGATTGATATATAGAGAGAGTGTCTGTTAAATACTGTCGATTGATATATAGAGAGAGTGACTGTTAAATACTGTAGATTGATATATAGAGAGAGTGTCTGTTAAATACTGTCGATTGATATATAGAGAGTGTGTCTGTTAAATACTGTAGATTGATATATAGAGAGAGTGTCTGTTAAATACTGTCGATTGATATATGCAGAGAGTGTCTGTTAAATACTGTAGATTGATATATAGAGAGAGTGTCTGTTAAATACTGTAGATTGATATATAGAGAGAGTGTCTGTTAAATACTGTAGATTGATATATAGAGAGAGTGTCTGTTAAATACTGTCGATTGATATATAGAGAGAGTGTCTGTTAAATACTGTCGATTGATATTTAGAGAGAGTGTCTGTTAAATACTGTCGATTGATATATAGAGAGAGTGACTGTTAAATACTGTAGATTGATATATAGAGAGAGTGTCTGTTAAATACTGTCGATTGATATATAGAGAGTGTGTCTGTTAAATACTGTAGATTGATATATAGAGAGAGTGTCTGTTAAATACTGTCGATTGATATATAGAGAGAGTGACTGTTAAATACTGTCGATTGATATATGCAGAGAGAGTGTCTGTTAAATACTGTAGATTGATATATAGAGAGAGTGTCTGTTAAATACTGTAGATTGATATATAGAGAGAGTGTCTGTTAAATACTGTCGATTGATATATAGAGAGAGTGACTGTTAAATACTGTAGATTGATATATAGAGAGAGTGTCTGTTAAATACTGTCGATTGATATATAGAGAGAGTGTCTGTTAAATACTGTCGATTGAAAGATGTAGAGAGAGTGTCTGTTAAATACTGTAGATTGATATATAGAGAGAGAGTGTCTGTTAAATACTGTAGATTGATATATAGAGAGAGTGTCTGTTAAATACTGTAGATTGATATATAGAGAGAGTGTCTGTTAAATACTGTAGATTGATATATAGAGAGAGTGTCTGTTAAATACTGTAGATTGATATACAGAGAGAGTGTCTGTTAAATACTGTAGATTGATATATAGAGAGAGTGTCTGTTAAATACTGTAGATTGATATATAGAGAGAGTGTCTGTTAAATACTGTAGATTGATATATAGAGAGAGTGTCTGTTAAATACTGTCGATTGATATATAGAGAGAGTGTCTGTTAAATACTGTAGATTGATATATAGAGAGAGTGTCTGTTAAATACTGTCGATTGATATTTCGAGAGAGTGACTGTTAAATACTGTAGATTGATATATAGAGAGAGTGTCTGTTAAATACTGTCGATTGATATTTCGAGAGAGTGACTGTTAAATACTGTAGATTGATATATAGAGAGAGTGTCTGTTAAATACTGTAGATTGATATATAGAGAGAGTGTCTGTTAAATACTGTAGATTGATATATAGAGAGAGTGTCTGTTAAATACTGTCGATTGATATATAGAGAGAGTGTCTGTTAAATACTGTAGATTGATATATAGAGAGAGTGTCTGTTAAATACTGTCGATTGACATATAGAGAGAGTGACTGTTAAATACTGTAGATTGATATATAGAGAGAGTGTCTGTTAAATACTGTCGATTGATATATAGAGAGAGTGACTGTTAAATACTGTAGATTGATATATAGAGAGAGTGTCTGTTAAATACTGTAGATTGATATATAGAGAGAGTGTCTGTTAAATACTGTCGATTGATATATCGAGAGAGTGTCTGTTAAATACTGTCGATTGATATATAGAGAGAGTGTCTGTTAAATACTGTCGATTGATATATAGAGAGAGTGACTGTTAAATACTGTAGATTGATATATAGAGAGAGTGTCTGTTAAATACTGTCGATTGATATATAGAGAGTGTGTCTGTTAAATACTGTAGATTGATATATAGAGAGAGTGTCTGGTAAATACTGTCGATTGATATATGGAGAGAGTGACTGTTAAATACTGTCGATTGATATATGTAGAGAGAGTGTCTGTTAAATACTGTAGATTGATATATAGAGAGAGTGTCTGTTAAATACTGTAGATTGATATATAGAGAGAGCGTCTGTTAAATACTGTAGATTGATATATAGAGAGAGTGTCTGTTAAATACTGTAGATTGATATATAGAGAGAGTGTCTGTTAAATACTGTCGATTGATATATAGAGAGAGTGACTGTTAAATACTGTAGATTGATATATAGAGAGAGTGTCTGTTAAATACTGTAGATTGATATATGGAGAGAGTGTCTGTTAAATACTGTAGATTGACATATATAGAGAGAGTGTCTGTTAAATACTGTAGATTGATATATAGAGAGAGTGTCTGTTAAATACTGTAGATTGATATATAGAGAGAGTGTCTGTTAAACACTGTAGATTGATATATAGAGAGAGTGTCTGTTAAATACTGTCGATTGATATATAGAGAGAGTGTCTGTTAAAGACTGTAGATTGATATACAGAGAGAGTGTCTGTTAAATACTGTAGATTGATATACAGAGAGAGTGTCTGTTAAATACTGTAGATTGATATATAGAGAGAGTGTCTGTCAAATACTGTAGATTGATATATAGAGAGAGTGACTGTTAAATACTGTAGATTGATATATAGAGAGAGTGTCTGTTAAATACTGTAGATTGATATATAGAGAGAGTGTCTGTCAAATACTGTAGATTGATATATAGAGAGAGTGACTGTTAAATACTGTAGATTGATGTATCGAGAGAGAGTGTCTGTTAAATACTGTAGATTGATAGATAGAGAGAGAGTGTCTGTTAAATACTGTAGATTGATATATAGAGAGAGTGTCTGTTAAATACTGTAGATTGATATATAGAGAGAGTGTCTGTTAAATACTGTAGATAGATATATAGAGAGAGTGTCTGTTAAATACTGTCAATTGATATATAGAGAGAGTGTCTGTTAAATACTGTAGATTGATATGTAGAGAGAGTGTCTGTTAAATACTGTAGATTGATATATAGAGAGAGTGTCTGTTAAATACTGTAGATTGATATGTAGAGAGAGTGTCTGTTAAACACTGTAGATTGATATCTCGAGAGAGTGTCTGTTAAATACTGTCGATTGATATATAGAGAGAGTGTCTGTTAAAGACTGTAGATTGATATATAGAGAGAGTGTCTGTTAAATACTGTAGATTGATATACAGAGAGAGTGTCTGTTAAATACTGTAGATTGATATATGGAGAGAGTGTCTGTTAAATACTGTAGATTGATATATAGAGAGAGTGTCTGTTAAATACTGTAGATTGATATATAGAGAGAGTGTCTGTCAAATACTGTAGATTGATATATAGAGAGAGTGACTGTTAAATACTGTAGATTGATATATAGAGAGAGTGTCTGTTAAATACTGTAGATTGATATATAGAGAGAGTGACTGTTAAATACTGTAGATTGATGTATCGAGAGAGAGTGTCTGTTACATACTGTAGATTGATATATAGAGAGAGAGTGTCTGTTAAATACTGTAGATTGATATATAGAGAGAGTGTCTGTTAAATACTGTAGATTGATATATAGAGAGAGTGTCTGTTAAATACTGTAGATAGATATATAGAGAGAGTGTCTGTTAAATACTGTCGATTGATATATAGAGAGAGTGTCTGTTAAATACTGTAGATTGATATGTAGAGAGAGTGTCTGTTAAATACTGTAGATTGATATACAGAGAGAGTGTCTGTTAAATACTGCAGATTGATATGTAGAGAGAGTGTCTGTTAAATACTGTAGATTGATATATAGAGAGAGTATCTGTTAAATACTGTAGATTGATATGTAGAGAGAGTGTCTGTTAAATACTGTAGATTGATATATGGAGAGAGTGTCTGTTAAATACTGTAGATTGATATATAGAGAGTGTGTCTGTTAAATACTGTAGGTTGATATATAGAGAGAGTGACTGTTAAATACTGTAGATTGATATATAGAGAGAGAGCGTCTGTTAAATACTGCAGATTGATATATAGAGAGAGCGTCTGTTAAATACTGTAGATTGATATATAGAGAGAGTGTCTGTTAAATACTGTAGATTGATATACAGAGAGAGTGACTGTTAAATACTGTAGATTGATACATAGAGAGAGAGTGTCTGTTAAATACTGTAGATTGATATATAGAGAGAGTGTCTGTTAAAGACTGTAGATTGATATATAGAGAGAGTGTCTGTTAAATACCGTAGTTTGATATATCGAGAGAGTGTCTGTTAAATACTGTAGATTGATATATGTAGAGAGAGTGTCTGTTAAATACTGTAGATTGATATATAGAGAGAGTGTCTGTTAAATACTGCAGATTGATATATGTAGAGAGAGTGTCTGTTAAATACTGTAGATTGATATATAGAGAGAGTGACTGTTAAATACTGTAGATTGATATATGTAGAGAGAGTGTCTGTTAAATACTGTAGATTGATATCTAGAGAGAGTGTCTGTTAAATACTGTAGATTGATATATGTAGAGAGAGTGTCTGTTAAATACTGTAGATTGATATATAGAGAGAGTGACTGTTAAATACTGTAGATTGATATATAGAGAGAGTGTCTGTTAAATACTGCAGATTGATATATAGAGAGAGTGTCTGTTAAATACTGTAGATTGATATATAGAGAGAGTGTCTGTTAAATACTGTCGATTGATATATAGAGAGAGTGACTGTTAAATACTGTAGATTGATATATAGAGAGAGTGTCTGTTAAATACTGTCGATTGATATATAGAGAGTGTGTCTGTTAAATACTGTAGATTGATATATAGAGAGAGTGTCTGTTAAATACTGTCGATTGATATATGTAGAGAGAGTGTCTGTTAAATACTGTAGATTGATATATAGAGAGAGTGTCTGTTAAATACTGTAGATTGATATATGGAGAGAGTGTCTGTTAAATACTGTAGATTGATATATAGAGAGAGTGTCTGTTAAATACTGTTGATTGATATATAGAGAGAGTGTCTGTTAAATACTGTCGATTGATATATAGAGAGAGTGTCTGTTAAATACTGTCGATTGATATATAGAGAGAGTGACTGTTAAATACTGTAGATTGATAAAAAGAGAGAGTGTCTGTTAAATACTGTCGATTGATATATAGAGAGAGTGTCTGTTAAATACTGTCGATTGATATATGTAGAGAGAGTGTCTGTTAAATACTGTAGATTGATATTTCGAGAGAGAGTGTCTGTTAAATACTGTAGATTGATATATAGAGAGAGTGTCTGTTAAATACTGTAGATTGATATATAGAGAGAGTGTCTGTTAAATACTGTAGATTGATATATAGAGAGAGTGTCTGTTAAATACTGTAGATTGATATACAGAGAGAGTGTCTGTTAAATACTGTAGATTAATATATAGAGAGAGTGTCTGTTAAATACTGTAGATTGATATATAGAGAGAGTGTCTGTTAAATACTGTAGATTGATATATAGAGAGAGTGTCTGTTAAATACTGTCGATTGATATATAGAGAGAGTGTCTGTTAAATACTGTCGATTGATATATAGAGAGAGTGTCTGTTAAATACTGTAGATTGATATATAGAGAGAGTGTCTGTTAAATACTGTAGATTGATATATAGAGAGAGTGTCTGTTAAATACTGTAGATTGATATATAGAGAGAGTGTCTGTTAAATACTGTCGATTGATATTTCGAGAGAGTGACTGTTAAATACTGTAGATTGATATATAGAGAGAGTGTCTGTTAAATACTGTCGATTGATATTTCGAGAGAGTGACTGTTAAATACTGTAGATTGATATATAGAGAGAGTGTCTGTTAAATACTGTAGATTGATATATAGAGAGAGTGTCTGTTAAATACTGTAGATTGATATATAGAGAGAGTGTCTGTTAAATACTGTAGATTGATATATAGAGAGAGTGTCTGTTAAATACTGTAGATTGATATATAGAGAGAGTGTCTGTTAAATACTGTCGATTGATATATAGAGAGAGTGTCTGTTAAATACTGTAGATTGATATATAGAGAGAGTGTCTGTTAAATACTGTCGATTGATATATGGAGAGAGTGACTGTTAAATACTGTAGATTGATATATAGAGAGAGTGTCTGTTAAATACTGTAGATTGATATATAGAGAGAGTGTCTGTTAAATACTGTCGATTGATATATAGAGAGAGTGTCTGTTAAATACTGTAGATTGATATATAGAGAGAGTGTCTGTTAAATACTGTCGATTGATATATAGAGAGAGTGACTGTTAAATACTGTAGATTGATATATAGAGAGAGTGTCTGTTAAATACTGTCGATTGATATATAGAGAGAGTGACTGTTAAATACTGTAGATTGATATATAGAGAGAGTGTCTGTTAAATACTGTAGATTGATATATAGAGAGAGTGTCTGTTAAATACTGTCGATTGATATATAGAGAGAGTGTCTGTTAAATACTGTCGATTGATATATAGAGAGAGTGTCTGTTAAATACTGTCGATTGATATATAGAGAGAGTGACTGTTAAATACTGTAGATTGATATATAGAGAGAGTGTCTGTTAAATACTGTCGATTGATATATAGAGAGTGTGTCTGTTAAATACTGTAGATTGATATATAGAGAGAGTGTCTGGTAAATACTGTCGATTGATATATGGAGAGAGTGACTGTTAAATACTGTCGATTGATATATGTAGAGAGAGTGTCTGTTAAATACTGTAGATTGATATATAGAGAGAGTGTCTGTTAAATACTGTAGATTGATATATAGAGAGAGTGTCTGTTAAATACTGTCGATTGATATATAGAGAGAGTGACTGTTAAATACTGTAGATTGATATATAGAGAGAGTGTCTGTTAAATACTGTCGATTGATATATAGAGAGAGTGTCTGTTAAATACTGTCGATTGATATATGTAGAGAGAGTGTCTGTTAAATACTGTAGATTGATATATAGAGAGAGAGTGTCTGTTAAATACTGTAGATTGATATATAGAGAGAGTGTCTGTTAAATACTGTAGATTGATATATAGAGAGAGTGTCTGTTAAATACTGTAGATTGATATAGAGAGGGAGTGTCTGTTAAATACTGTAGATTGATATACAGAGAGAGTGTCTGTTAAATACTGTAGATTGATATATAGAGAGAGTGTCTGTTAAATACCGTAGATTGATACATAGAGAGAGTGTCTGTTAAATACTGTAGATTGATATTTCGAGAGAGTGTCTGTTAAATACTGTAGATTGATATATAGAGAGAGTGTCTGTTAAATACTGTCGATTGATATTTCGAGAGAGTGACTGTTAAATACTGTAGATTGATATATAGAGAGAGTGTCTGTTAAATACTGTCGATTGATATTTCGAGAGAGTGACTGTTAAATACTGTAGATTGATATATAGAGAGAGTGTCTGTTAAATACTGTAGATTGATATATAGAGAGAGTGTCTGTTAAATAATGTCGATTGATATATAGAGAGAGTGTCTGTTAAATACTGTAGATTGATATATAGAGAGAGTGTCTGTTAAATACTGTAGATTGATATATAGAGAGAGTGTCTGTTAAATACTGTCGATTGATATATAGAGAGAGTGTCTGTTAAATACTGTAGATTGATATATAGAGAGAGTGTCTGTTAAATACTGTCGATTGATATATAGAGAGAGTGACTGTTAAATACTGTAGATTGATATATAGAGAGAGTGTCTGTTAAATACTGTAGATTGATATATAGAGAGAGTGTCTGTTAAATACTGTCGATTGATATATAGAGAGAGTGTCTGTTAAATACTGTAGATTGATATATAGAGAGAGTGTCTGTTAAATACTGTCGATTGATATATAGAGAGAGTGACTGTTAAATACTGCAGATTGATATATCGAGAGAGTGTCTGTTAAATACTGTCGATTGATATATAGAGAGAGTGACTGTTAAATACTGTAGATTGATATATAGAGAGAGTGTCTGTTAAATACTGTAGATTGATATATAGAGAGAGTGTCTGTTAAATACTGTAGATTGATATATAGAGAGAGTGTCTGTTAAATACTGTAGATTGATATATAGAGAGAGTGTCTGTTAAATACTGTAGATTGATATATAGAGAGAGTGTCTGTTAAATACTGTAGATTGATATATAGAGAGAGAGTGTCTGTTAAATACTGTAGATTGATATATCGAGAGAGCGTCTGTTAAATACTGTAGATTGATATATAGAGAGAGTGTCTGTTAAATACTGTCGATTGATATATAGAGAGAGTGTCTGTTAAATACTGTAGATTGATATACAGAGAGAGTGTCTGTTAAATACTGTAGATTGATATATAGAGAGAGTGTCTGTTAAATACTGTAGATTGATATATAGAGAGAGTGTCTGTTAAATACTGTAGATTGATATATAGAGAGAGTGTCTGTTAAATACTGTCGATTGATATATAGAGAGAGTGACTGTTAAATACTGTAGATTGATATATAGAGAGAGTGTCTGTTAAATACTGTAGATTGATATATAGAGAGAGTGTCTGTTAAATACTGTCGATTGATATATAGAGAGAGTGTCTGTTAAATACTGTAGATTGATATATAGAGAGAGTGTCTGTTAAATACTGTCGATTGATATATAGAGAGAGTGACTGTTAAATACTGTAGATTGATATATAGAGAGAGTGTCTGTTAAATACTGTAGATTGATATATAGAGAGAGTGTCTGTTAAATACTGTAGATTGATATATAGAGAGAGTGTCTGTTAAATACTGTCGATTGATATATAGAGAGAGTGTCAATTAAATACTGTAGATTGATATATAGAGAGAGTGTCTGTTAAATACTGTAGATTGATATATAGAGAGAGTGTCTGTTAAATACTGTAGATTGATATATAGAGAGAGTGACTGTTAAATACTGTAGATTGATATATAGAGAGAGAGCGTCTGTTAAATACTGTAGATTGATATATAGAGAGAGCGTCTGTTAAATACTGTAGATTGATATATAGAGAGAGAGTGTCTGTTAAATACTGTAGATTGATATATAGAGAGAGCGTCTGTTAAATACTGTAGATTGATATATAGAGAGAGTGTCTGTTAAATACTGTAGATTGATATATAGAGAGAGTGTCTGTTAAATACTGTCGATTGATATATAGAGAGAGTGACTGTTAAATACTGTAGATTGATATATAGAGAGAGTGTCTGTTAAATACTGTAGATTGATATATAGAGAGAGTGTCTGTTAAATACTGTAGATTGATATATATGGAGAGAGTCTGTTAAATACTGTAGATTGATATATAGAGAGAGAGTCTGTTAAATACTGTAGATTGATATATAGAGAGAGTGTCTGTTAAATACTGTAGATTGATATATAGAGAGAGTGTCTGTTAAATACTGTAGATTGATATATAGAGAGAGTGTCTGTTAAATACTGTAGATTGATATATAGAGAGAGTGTCTGTTAAATACTGTAGATTGATATATATGGAGAGAGTCTGTTAAATACTGTAGATTGATATATAGAGAGAGTGTCTGTTAAATACTGTCGATTGATATATAGAGAGAGTGTCTGTTAAATACTGTCGATTGATATATAGAGAGAGTGTCTGTTAAATACTGTAGATTGATATATAGAGAGAGTGTCTGTTAAATACTGTAGATTGATATATGGAGAGAGTGTCTGTTAAATACTGTAGATTGATATATATAGAGAGAGTGTCTGTTAAATACTGTAGATTGATATATAGAGAGAGTGTCTGTTAAATACTGTAGATTGATATATAGAGAGAGTGTCTGTTAAACACTGTAGATTGATATATAGAGAGAGCGTCTGTTAAATACTGTCGATTGATATATAGAGAGAGTGTCTGTTAAAGACTGTAGATTGATATATAGAGAGAGTGTCTGTTAAATACTGTAGATTGATATACAGAGAGAGTGTCTGTTAAATACTGTAGATTGATATATAGAGAGAGTGTCTGTTAAATACTGTAGATTGATATATAGAGAGAGTGTCTGTCAAATACTGTAGATTGATATATAGAGAGAGTGACTGTTAAATACTGTAGATTGATATATAGAGAGAGTGTCTGTTAAATACTGTAGATTGATATATAGAGAGAGTGACTGTTAAATACTGTAGATTGATGTATCGAGAGAGAGTGTCTGTTAAATACTGTAGATTGATATATAGAGAGAGAGTGTCTGTTAAATACTGTAGATTGATATATAGAGAGAGTGTCTGTTAAATACTGTAGATTGATATATAGAGAGAGTGTCTGTTAAATACTGTAGATAGATATATAGAGAGAGTGTCTGTGAAATACTGTCGATTGATATATAGAGAGAGTGTCTGTTAAATACTGTAGATTGATATATAGAGAGAGTGTCTGTTAAATACTGTAGATTGATATATAGAGAGAGTGACTGTTAAATACTGTAGATTGATATATAGAGAGAGTGTCTGTTAAATACTGTAGATTGATATATGGAGAGAGTGTCTGTTAAATACTGTAGATTGATATATATAGAGAGAGTGTCTGTTAAATACTGTAGATTGATATATAGAGAGAGTGTCTGTTAAATACTGTAGATTGATATATGGAGAGAGTGTCTGTTAAACACTGCAGATTGATATATAGAGAGAGTGTCTGTTAAATACTGTAGATTGATATATAGAGTGTCTGTTAAATCCTGTCGATTGATATTTTGAGAGAGAGTGTCTGTTAAATACTGTAGATTGATATATAGTGAGAGTGTCTGTTAAATACTGTAGATTGATATATAGAGAGAGTGTCTGTTAAATACTGTAGATTGATATATAGAGAGAGTGTCTGTTAAATACTGTAGATTGATATATAGAGAGAGAGTCTGTTAAATACTGTAGATTGATATATAGAGAGAGTGTCTGTTAAATACTGTAGATTGATATATAGAGAGAGTGTCTGTTAAATACTGTAGATTGATATATAGAGAGTGTGTCTGTTAAATACTGCAGATTGATATATCGAGAGAGAGTTTCTGTTAAATACTGTAGATTGATATATCGAGAGAGAGTGTCTGTTAAATACTGTAGATTTATATATAGAGAGAATGTCTGTTAAATACTGTAGATTGATATACAGAGAGAGTGTCTGTTAAATACTGTAGATTGATATATAGAGAGAGTGTCTGTTAAATACTGTAGATTGATATACAGAGAGAGTGTCTGTTAAATACTGTAGATTGATATATAGAGAGAGAGTCTGTTAAATACTGTAGATTGATATATAGAGAGAGTGTCTGTTAAATACTGTCGATTGATATATAGAGAGAGTGTCTGTTAAATACTGTAGATTGATATATAGAGAGAGTGACTGTTAAATACTGTAGATTGATATATAGAGAGAGTGTCTGTTAAATACTGTAGATTGATATCTGGAGAGAGTGACTGCTAAATACTGTAGATTGATATATAGAGAGAGTGACTGTTAAATACTGTAGATTGATATATGGAGAGAGTGACTGTTAAATACTGTAGATTGATATATAGAGAGAGAGTGTCTGTTAAATACTGTAGATTGATATATAGAGAGAGTGTCTGTTAAATACTGTAGATTGATATATGGAGAGAGTGTCTGTTAAATACTGTAGATTGATATGTAGAGAGAGTGTCTGTTAAATACTGTAGATTGATATATGGAGAGAGTGACTGTTAAATATTGTAGATTGATATATAGAGAGAGTGACTGTTAAATACTGTAGATTGATATATAGAGAGAGAGTGTCTGTTAAATACTGTAGATTGATATATAGAGAGAGTGTCTGTTAAATACTGTAGATTGATATATAGAGAGAGTGTCTGTTAAATACTGTAGATTGATATATAGAGAGAGAGTGTCTGTTAAATACTGTAGATTTATATATAGAGAGAGTGTCTGTTAAATACTGTAGATTGATATATAGAGAGAGAGTGTCTGTCAAATACTGTAGATTGATATATCGAGAGAGTGTCTGTTAAATACTGTAGATTGATATATAGAGAGAGAGTGTCTGTTAAATACTGTAGATTGATATATAGAGAGAGTGTCTGTTAAATACTGTAGATTGATATATAGAGAGAGTGTGTCTGTTAAATACTGTAGATTGATATATAGAGAGAGTGTCTGTTAAATACTGTAGATTGATATATAGAGAGAGTGTCTGTTAAATACTGTAGATTGATATATGGAGAGAGTGTCTGTTAAATACTGTAGATTGATATATGGAGAGAGTGTCTGTGAAATACTGTCGATTGATATATAGAGAGAGTGTCTGTTAAATACTGTAGATTGATATATAGAGAGAGTGTCTGTTAAATACTGTAGATTGATATATGTAGAGAGAGTGACTGTTAAATACTGTAGATTGATATATAGAGAGAGTGTCTGTTAAATACTGTAGATTGATATATAGAGAGAGTGTCTGTTAAATACTGTCGATTGATATATAGAGAGAGAGTGTCTGTTAAATACTGTAGATTGATATATAGAGAGAGTGTCTGTTAAATACTGTAGATTGATATATGGAGAGAGAGTGTCTGTTAAATACTGTAGATTGATATATAGAGAGAGAGTGTCTGTTAAATACTGTAGATTGATATATAGAGAGAGAGTGTCTGTTAAATACTGTAGATTGATATATAGAGAGAGTGACTGTTAAATACTGTAGATTGATATATAGAGAGAGTGACTGTTAAATACTGTAGATTGATATACAGAGAGAGTGTCTGTTAAATACTGTAGATTGATATATAGAGAGAGTGTCTGTTAAATACTGTAGATTGATATATGGAGAGAGAGTGTCTGTTAAATACTGTAGATTGATATATAGAGAGAGAGTGTCTGTTAAATACTGTAGATTGATATATAGAGAGAGTGTCTGTTAAATACTGTAGATTGATATACAGAGAGAGTGTCTGTTAAATACTGTAGATTGATATATAGAGAGAGAGTGTCTGTTAAATACTGTAGATTGATATATAGAGAGAGTGTCTGTTAAATACTGTAGATTGATATATGGAGAGAGAGTGTCTGTTAAATACTGTAGATTGATATATAGAGAGAGAGTGTCTGTTAAATACTGTAGATTGATATATAGAGAGAGAGTGTCTGTTAAATACTGTAGATTGATAAATAGAGAGAGTGACTGTTAAATACTGTAGATTGATATTTCGAGAGAGAGTGTCTGTTAAATACTGTAGATTGATATATAGATAGAGAGTGTCTGTTAAATACTGTAGATTGATATATAGAGAGAGAGTGTCTGTTAAATACTGTAGATTGATATATAGAGAGAGAGTGTCTGTTAAATACTGTAGATTGATATATAGAGAGAGTGACTGTTAAATACTGTAGATTGATATATAGAGAGAGAGTGTCTGTTCAATACTGTAGATTGATATATAGAGAGAGAGTGTCTGTTAAATACTGTAGATTGATATGTAGAGAGAGAGTCTGTTAAATACTGTGGATTGATATATAGAGAGAGTGTCTGTTAAATACTGTAGATTGATATATAGAGAGAGTGTCTGTTAAATACTGTAGATTGATATATAGAGAGAGTGTCTGTTAAATACTGTAGATTGATATATAGAGAGAGTGTCTGTTAAATACTGTAGATTGATATATGGAGAGAGTGTCTGTTAAATACTGTAGATTGATATATAGAGAGAGTGACTGTTAAATACTGTAGATTGATATATAGAGAGAGTGTCTGTTAAATACTGTAGATTGATATATAGAGAGAGTGACTGTTAAATACTGTGGATTGATATATGGAGAGAGTGTCTGTTAAATACTGTAGATTGATATATAGAGAGAGTGACTGTTAAATACTGCAGATTGATATATAGAGAGAGTGTCTGTTAAATACTGTAGATTGATATATGGAGAGAGTGTCTGTTAAATACTGTAGATTGATATAGAGAGAGAGTGTCTGTTAAATACTGTAGATTGATATATAGAGAGAGAGTCTGTTAAATACTGTAGATTGATATATAGAGAGAGTGTCTGTTAAATACTGTAGATTGATATATAGAGAGAGTGTCTGTTAAATACTGTAGATTGATATAGAGAGAGAGTGTCTGTTAAATACTGTAGATTGATATATAGAGAGAGAGTCTGTTAAATACTGTAGATTGATATACATAGAGAGAGTGTCTGTTAAATACTGTAGATTGATATATAGAGAGAGTGACTGTTAAATACTGTAGATTGATATATAGAGAGAGTGTCTGTTAAATACTGTAGATTGATATATGGAGAGAGTGTCTGTTAAATACTGTAGATTGATATGTAGAGAGAGTGTCTGTTAAATACTGTAGATTGATATATAGAGAGAGTGACTGTTAAATACTGTAGATTGATGTATCGAGAGAGAGTGTCTGTTAAATACTGTCGATTGATATGTAGAGACAGTGTCTGTTAAATACTGTAGATTGATATATAGAGAGAGTGACTGTTAAATACTGTAGATTGATATGTAGAGAGAGTGTCTGTTAAATACTGTAGATTGATATATGGAGAGAGTGTCTGTTAAATACTGTAGATTGATATGTAGAGACAGTGTCTGTTAAATACTGTAGATTGATATGTAGAGAGAGTGTCTGTTAAATACTGTCGATTGATATATAGAGAGAGAGTGTCTGTTAAATACTGTAGATTGATATATAGAGAGAGTGTCTGTTAAATACTGTAGATTGATATATGGAGAGAGTGTCTGTTAAATACTGTAGATTGATATGTAGAGAGAGTGTCTGTTAAATACTGTGGATTGATATATGGAGAGAGTGTCTGTTAAATACTGTAGATTGATATAAAGAGAGAGTGTCTGTTAAATACTGTCGATTGATATATAGAGAGAGAGTGTCTGTTAAATACTGTAGATTGATATATAGAGAGAGTGTCTGTTAAATACTGTAGATTGATATATAGAGAGAGTGTCTGTTAAATACTGTCGATTGATATATAGAGAGAGTGACTGTTAAATACTGTAGATTGATATATAGAGAGAGTGTCTGTTAAATACTGTCGATTGATATATAGAGAGAGTGTCTGTTAAATACTGTAGATTGATATATAGAGAGAGTGTCTGTTAAATACTGTAGATTGATATATCGAGAGAGTGTCTGTTAAATACTGTAGATTGATATATAGAGAGAGAGTGTCTGTTAAATACTGTAGATTGATATATAGAGAGAGAGTGACTGTTAAATACTGTAGATTGATATATAGAGAGAGTGTCTGTTAAATACTGTAGATTGATATATAGAGAGAGTGTCTGTTAAATACTGTAGATTGATATATGGAGAGAGTGTCTGTTAAATACTGTAGATTGATATATGGAGAGAGAGTGACTGTTAAATACTGTTGATTGATATATGGAGAGAGTGACTGTTAAATACTGTAGATTGATGTATCGAGAGAGAGTGTCTGTTAAATACTGTCGATTGATATATAGAGAGAGTGTCTGTTAAATACTGTAGATTGATATATAGAGAGAGAGTGTCTGTTAAATACTGTAGATTGATATATAGAGAGAGTGTCTGTTAAATACTGGAGATTGATATGTAGAGAGAGAGTGTCTGTTAAATACTGTAGATTGAGAAATAGAGAGAGAGTGTCTGCTAAATACTGTAGATTGATATATAGAGAGAGAGTCTGTTAAATACTGTAGATTGATATATGGAGAGAGAGTGTCTGTTAAATACTGTAGATTGATATGTAGAGAGAGAGTGTCTGTTAAATACTGTAGATTGATATATAGAGAGAGAGTGTCTGTTAAATACTGTAGATTGATATATAGAGAGAGAGTGTCTGTTAAATACTGTAGATTGATGTATCGAGAGAGAGTGTCTGTTAAATACTGTAGATTGATATATAGAGAGAGTGTCTGTTAAATACTGTAGATTGATATATCGAGAGAGTGTCTGTTAAATACTGTAGATTGATATATAGAGAGAGTGTCTGTTAAATACTGTAGATTGATATATAGAGAGAGTGTCTGTTAAATACTGTAGATTGATATATGGAGAGAGTGTCTGTTAAATACTGTAGATTGATATATAGAGAGAGTGTCTGTTAAATACTGTAGATTGATATATAGAGAGAGTGTCTGTTAAATACTGTAGATTGATATATAGAGAGAGAGTGTCTGTTAAATACTGTAGATTGATATGTAGAGAGAGTGTCTGTTAAATACTGTAGATTGATATATAGAGAGAGTGTCTGTTAAATACTGTAGATTGATATATGGAGAGAGTGTCTGTTAAATACTGTAGATTGATATACAGAGAGAGAGTGTCTGTTAAATACTGTAGATTGATATACAGAGAGAGTGTCTGTTAAATACTGTAGATGGATATATATAGAGAGAGTGTCTGTTAAATACTGTAGATTGATATATAGAGAGAGTGTCTGTTAAATACTGTAGATTGATATATAGAGAGAGTGTCTGTTAAATACTGTAGATTGATATATAGAGAGAGAGTGTCTGTTAAATACTGTAGATTGATATATAGAGAGAGAGTGTCTGTTAAACACTGCAGATTGATATACAGAGAGAGTGTCTGTTAAATACTGTAGATTGATATATAGAGAGAGTGTCTGTTAAATACTGTAGATTGATATATAGAGAGAGTGACTGTTAAATACTGTAGATTGATGTATCGAGAGAGAGTGTCTGTTAAATACTGTCGATTGATATGTAGAGACAGTGTCTGTTAAATACTGTAGATTGATATATAGAGAGAGTGACTGTTAAATACTGTAGATTGATATGTAGAGAGAGTGTCTGTTAAATACTGTAGATTGATATATAGAGAGAGTGTCTGTTAAATACTGTAGATTGATATGTAGAGACAGTGTCTGTTAAATACTGTAGATTGATATGTAGAGAGAGTGTCTGTTAAATACTGTCGATTGATATATAGAGAGAGAGTGTCTGTTAAATACTGTAGATTGATATATAGAGAGAGTGTCTGTTAAATACTGTAGATTGATATATGGAGAGAGTGTCTGTTAAATACTGTAGATTGATATGTAGAGAGAGTGTCTGTTAAATACTGTGGATTGATATATGGAGAGAGTGTCTGTTAAATACTGTAGATTGATATAAAGAGAGAGTGTCTGTTAAATACTGTCGATTGATATATAGAGAGAGAGTGTCTGTTAAATACTGTAGATTGATATATAGAGAGAGTGTCTGTTAAATACTGTAGATTGATATATAGAGAGAGTGTCTGTTAAATACTGTCGATTGATATATAGAGAGAGTGACTGTTAAATACTGTAGATTGATATATAGAGAGAGTGTCTGTTAAATACTGTCGATTGATATATAGAGAGAGTGTCTGTTAAATACTGTAGATTGATATATAGAGAGAGTGTCTGTTAAATACTGTAGATTGATATATAGAGAGAGTGTCTGTTAAATACTGTAGATTGATATATAGAGAGAGAGTGTCTGTTAAATACTGTAGATTGATATATAGAGAGAGAGTGACTGTTAAATACTGTAGATTGATATATAGAGAGAGTGTCTGTTAAATACTGTAGATTGATATATAGAGAGAGTGTCTGTTAAATACTGTAGATTGATATATGGAGAGAGTGTCTGTTAAATACTGTAGATTGATATATGGAGAGAGAGTGACTGTTAAATACTGTTGATTGATATATGGAGAGAGTGACTGTTAAATACTGTAGATTGATGTATCGAGAGAGAGTGTCTGTTAAATACTGTCGATTGATATATAGAGAGAGTGTCTGTTAAATACTGTAGATTGATATATAGAGAGAGAGTGTCTGTTAAATACTGTAGATTGATATATAGAGAGAGTGTCTGTTAAATACTGGAGATTGATATGTAGAGAGAGAGTGTCTGTTAAATACTGTAGATTGAGAAATAGAGAGAGAGTGTCTGCTAAATACTGTAGATTGATATATAGAGAGAGAGTCTGTTAAATACTGTAGATTGATATATGGAGAGAGAGTGTCTGTTAAATACTGTAGATTGATATGTAGAGAGAGAGTGTCTGTTAAATACTGTAGATTGATATATAGAGAGAGAGTGTCTGTTAAATACTGTAGATTGATATATAGAGAGAGAGTGTCTGTTAAATACTGTAGATTGATGTATCGAGAGAGAGTGTCTGTTAAATACTGTAGATTGATATATAGAGAGAGTGTCTGTTAAATACTGTAGATTGATATATCGAGAGAGTGTCTGTTAAATACTGTAGATTGATATATAGAGAGAGTGTCTGTTAAATACTGTAGATTGATATATAGAGAGAGTGTCTGTTAAATACTGTAGATTGATATATGGAGAGAGTGTCTGTTAAATACTGTAGATTGATATATAGAGAGAGTGTCTGTTAAATACTGTAGATTGATATATAGAGAGAGTGTCTGTTAAATACTGTAGATTGATATATAGAGAGAGAGTGTCTGTTAAATACTGTAGATTGATATGTAGAGAGAGTGTCTGTTAAATACTGTAGATTGATATATAGAGAGAGTGTCTGTTAAATACTGTAGATTGATATATGGAGAGAGTGTCTGTTAAATACTGTAGATTGATATACAGAGAGAGAGTGTCTGTTAAATACTGTAGATTGATATACAGAGAGAGTGTCTGTTAAATACTGTAGATGGATATATATAGAGAGAGTGTCTGTTAAATACTGTAGATTGATATATAGAGAGAGTGTCTGTTAAATACTGTAGATTGATATATAGAGAGAGTGTCTGTTAAATACTGTAGATTGATATATAGAGAGAGAGTGTCTGTTAAATACTGTAGATTGATATATAGAGAGAGAGTGTCTGTTAAACACTGCAGATTGATATACAGAGAGAGTGTCTGTTAAATACTGTAGATTGATATATAGAGAGAGTGTCTGTTAAATACTGTAGATTGATATATATAGAGAGAGTGTCTGTTAAACACTGCAGATTGATATATGGAGAGAGTGTCTGTTAATCACTGCAGATTGATATATGGAGAGAGTGTATGTTAAATACTGTAGATTGATATATGGAGAGAGTGTCTGTTAAATACTGTAGATTGATATATAGAGAGAGTGTCTGTTAAATACTGTAGATTGATATATAGAGAGAGTGTCTGTTAAATACTGTAGATTGATATATGGAGAGAGTGACTGTTTAATACTGTAGATTGATATATAGAGAGAGTGTCTGTTAAATACTGTAGATTGATATATAGAGAGAGTGACTGTTAAATACTGTAGATTGATATATAGAGAGAGTGTCTGTTAAATACTGTAGATTGATATATAGAGAGAGTGTCTGTTAAATACTGTAGATTGATATATGGAGAGAGTGACTGTTAAATACTGTGGATTGATATATAGAGAGAGTGTCTGTTAAATACTGTAGATTGATATATAGAGAGAGAGTGTCTGTTAAATACTGTAGATTGATATATGGAGAGAGTGACTGTTAAATACTGTAGATTGATATATAGAGAGAGTGTCTGTTAAATACTGTAGATTGATATATAGAGAGAGTGTCTGTTAAATACTGTAGATTGATATATAGAGAGAGTGTCTGTTAAATACTGTAGATTGATATATGGAGAGAGTGTCTGTTAAATACTGTAGATTGATATATAGAGAGAGTGACTGTTAAATACTGTAGATTGATATATAGAGAGAGTGTCTGTTAAATACTGTAGATTGATATATAGAGAGAGTGTCTGTTAAATACTGTAGATTGATATATGGAGAGAGAGTGTCTGTTAAATACTGTCGATTGATATATAGAGAGAGTGTCTGTTAAATACTGTAGATTGATATATAGAGAGAGTGTCTGTTAAATACTGTCGATTGATATATGGAGAGAGAGTGTCTGTTAAATACTGTAGATTGATTTATAGAGAGAGTGACTGTTAAATACTGTAGATTGATATACAGAGAGAGTGTCTGTTAAATACTGTAGATTGATATATAGAGAGAGTGTCTGTTAAATACTGTAGATTGATATATAGAGAGAGTGTCTGTTAAATACTGTCGATTGATATATAGAGAGAGTGTCTGTTAAATACTGTAGATTGATATATGGAGAGAGAGTGTCTGTTAAATACTGTCGATTGATATATAGAGAGAGTGTCTGTTAAATACTGTAGATTGATATATAGAGAGAGTGTCTGTTAAATACTGTGGATTGAATTATGGAGAGAGAGTGTCTGTTAAATACTGTCGATTGATATATAGAGAGAGTGTCTGTTAAATACTGTAGATTGATAAAAAGAGAGAGTGTCTGTTAAATACTGTAGATTGATATATATAGAGAGAGTGTCTGTTAAATACTGTAGATTGATATATATAGAGAGAGTGTCTGTTAAATACTGTAGATTGATATATAGAGAGAGTGTCTGTTAAATACTGTAGATTGATATATAGAGAGAGTGTCTGTTAAATACTGTGGATTGATATATAGAGAGAGAGACTGTTAAATACTGTAGATTGATATATGGAGAGAGTGTCTGTTAAATACTGCAGATTGATATACAGAGAGAGAGTGTCTGTTAAATACTGTAGATTGATATACAGAGAGAGTGTCTGTTAAATACTGTAGATGGATATAGATAGAGAGAGTGTCTGTTAAATACTGTAGATTGATATATAGAGAGAGTGTCTGTTAAATACTGTAGATTGATATATAGAGAGAGTGTCTGTTAAATACTGTAGATTGATATATAGAGAGAGTGTCTGTTAAATACTGTAGATTGATATACAGAGAGAGAGTGTCTGTTAAACACTGCAGATTGATATACAGAGAGAGTGTCTGTTAAATACTGTAGATTGATATATAAAGAGAGTGTCTGTTAAATATTGTAGATTGATATATAGAGAGAGTGTCTGTTTAATACTGTAGATTGATATATAGAGAGAGTGTCTGTTAAATACTGTAGATTGATATATAGAGAGAGTGACTGTTAAATACTGTAGATTGATATATAGAGAGAGTGTCTGTTAAATACTGTAGATTGATATATGGAGAGAGTGACTGTTAAATACTGTGGATTGATATATAGAGAGAGTGTCTGTTAAATACTGTAGATTGATATATAGAGAGAGAGTGTCTGTTAAATACTGTAGATAGATATATGGAGAGAGTGACTGTTAAATACTGTAGATTGATATATAGAGAGAGTGTCTGTTAAATACTGTAGATTGATATATAGAGAGAGTGTCTGTTAAATACTGTAGATTGATATATAGAGAGAGTGTCTGTTAAATACTGTAGATTGATATATAGAGAGAGTGTCTGTTAAATACTGTAGATTGATATATAGAGAGAGAGTGTCTGTTAAATACTGTAGATTGATATATAGAGAGAGAGTGTCTGTTAAATACTGTAGATTGATATATAGAGAGAGAGTGTCTGTTAAATACTGTAGATTGATATATAGAGAGAGAGTGTCTGTTAAATACTGTAGATTGATATATAGAGAGAGAGTGTCTGTTAAATATTGTAGATTGATATATGGAGAGAGAGTGTCTGTTAAATACTGTCGATTGATATATAGAGAGAGTGTCTGTTAAATACTGTAGATTGATATATAGAGAGAGAGTGTCTGTTAAATACTGTAGATTGATATATAGAGAGAGAGTGACTGTTAAATACTGTAGATTGATATATAGAGAGAGTGACTGTTAAATACTGTAGATTGATATATAGAGAGAGTGTCTGTTAAATACTGTAGATTGATATATAGAGAGAGAGTGTCTGTTAAATACTGTAGATTGATATATAGAGAGAGTGTCTGTTAAATACTGTAGATTGATATATAGAGAGAGTGTCTGTTAAATACTGTAGATTGATATATAGAGAGAGTGTCTGTTAAATACTGTAGATTGATATATAGAGAGAGAGTGTCTGTTAAATACTGTAGATTGATATATAGAGAGAGAGTGACTGTTAAATACTGTAGATTGATATATAGAGAGAGTGACTGTTAAATACTGTAGATTGATATATAGAGTGCCTGTTAAATACTGTAGATTGATATATAGAGAGAGAGTGTCTGTTAAATACTGTAGATTGATATATAGAGAGAGAGTGTCTGTTAAATACTGTCGATTGATATATAGAGAGAGTGTCTGTTAAATACTGTCGATTGATATATAGAGAGAGTGACTGTTAAATACTGTAGATTGATATATAGAGAGAGTGTCTGTTAAATACTGTAGATTGATATATAGAGAGAGAGTGTCTGTTAAATACTGTAGATTGATATATAGAGAGAGTGACTGTTAAATACTGTAGATTGATATATAGAGAGAGAGTGTCTGTTAAATACTGTCGATTGATATATAGAGAGAGTGTCTGTTAAATACTGTAGATTGATATATAGAGAGAGAGTGTCTGTTAAATACTGTAGATTGATATATAGAGAGAGTGTCTGTTAAATACTGTAGATTGATATATAGAGAGAGTGACTGTTAAATACTGTAGATTGATATATAGAGAGAGTGACTGTTAAATACTGTAGATTGATATATAGAGAGAGTGTCTGTTAAATACTGTAGATTGATATATAGAGAGAGTGTCTGTTAAATACTGTAGATTGATATATAGAGAGAGAGTGTCTGTTAAATACTGTAGATTGATATATATAGAGAGAGTGTCTGTTAAATACTGTAGATTGATATATAGAGAGAGAGTGTCTGTTAAATACTGTAGATTGATATATAGAGAGAGAATGTCTGTTAAATACTGTAGATTGATATATAGAGAGAGTGTCTGTTAAATACTGTAGATTGATATATAGAGAGAGTGTCTGTTAAATACTGTAGATTGATATATAGAGAGAGAGTCTGTTAAATACTGTAGATTGATATATGGAGAGAGAGTGTCTGTTAAATACTGTAGATTGATATATAGAGAGAGAGTGTCTGTTAAATACTGTAGATTGATATATAGAGAGAGAGTCTGTTAAATACTGTAGATTGATATATGGAGAGAGAGTGTCTGTTAAATACTGTAGATTGATATATAGAGAGAGTGACTGTTAAATACTGTAGATTGATATATAGAGAGAGTGTCTGTTAAATACTGTAGATTGATATATAGAGAGAGTGTCTGTTAAATACTGTAGATTGATATATAGAGAGAGAGTGTCTGTTAAATACTGTAGATTGATATTTTGAGAGAGAATGTCTGTTAAATACTGTAGATTGATATATAGAGAGAGTGTCTGTTAAATACTGTAGATTGATATATAGAGAGAGAGTCTGTTAAATACTGTAGATTGATATATGGAGAGAGAGTGTCTGTTAAATACTGTAGATTGATACATAGAGAGAGAGTGTCTGTTAAATACTGTAGATTGATATTTTGAGAGAGAATGTCTGTTAAATACTGTAGATTGATATATAGAGAGAGTGTCTGTTAAATACTGTAGATTGATATATAGAGAGAGTGTCTGTTAAATACTGTAGATTGATATATAGAGAGAGAGTCTGTTAAATACTGTAGATTGATATATGGAGAGAGAGTGTCTGTTAAATACTGTAGATTGATACATAGAGAGAGAGTGTCTGTTAAATACTGTAGATTGATATTTTGAGAGAGAATGTCTGTTAAATACTGTAGATTGATATATAGAGAGAGTGTCTGTTAAATACTGTAGATTGATATATAGAGAGAGTGTCTGTTAAATACTGTAGATTGATATATAGAGAGAGAGTCTGTTAAATACTGTAGATTGATATATGGAGAGAGAGTGTCTGTTAAATACTGTAGATTGATATATAGAGAGAGAGTGTCTGTTAAATACTGTAGATTGATATATAGAGAGAGAGTCTGTTAAATACTGTAGATTGATATATGGAGAGAGAGTGTCTGTTAAATACTGTAGATTGATATATATAGAGAGAGTGTCTGTTAAATACTGTAGATTGATATATAGAGAGAGTGTCTGTAAATACTGTAGATTGATATATAGAGAGAGTGACTGTTAAATACTGTAGATTGATATATAGAGAGAGTGACTGTTAAATACTGTAGATTGATATATAGAGAGAGAGTCTGTTAAATACTGTAGATTGATATATAGAGAGAGTGACTGTTAAATACTGTAGATTGATATATAGAGAGAGTGACTGTTAAATACTGTAGATTGATATATAGAGAGAGTGACTGTTAAATACTGTAGATTGATATATAGAGAGAGTGACTGTTAAATACTGTAGATTGATATATAGAGAGAGAGTCTGTTAAATACTGTAGATTGATATATAGAGAGAGAGTCTGTTAAATACTGTAGATTGATATATAGAGAGAGTGTCTGTAAATACTGTAGATTGATATATAGAGAGAGTGTCTGTTAAATACTGTAGATTGATACATAGAGAGAGAGTGTCTGTTAAATACTGTAGATTGATATTTTGAGAGAGAATGTCTGTTAAATACTGTAGATTGATATATAGAGAGAGTGTCTGTTAAATACTGTAGATTGATATATAGAGAGAGTGTCTGTTAAATACTGTAGATTGATATATAGAGAGAGAGTCTGTTAAATACTGTAGATTGATATATGGAGAGAGAGTGTCTGTTAAATACTGTAGATTGATACATAGAGAGAGAGTGTCTGTTAAATACTGTAGATTGATATTTTGAGAGAGAATGTCTGTTAAATACTGTAGATTGATATATAGAGAGAGTGTCTGTTAAATACTGTAGATTGATATATAGAGAGAGTGTCTGTTAAATACTGTAGATTGATATATAGAGAGAGAGTCTGTTAAATACTGTAGATTGATATATGGAGAGAGAGTGTCTGTTAAATACTGTAGATTGATATATAGAGAGAGAGTGTCTGTTAAATACTGTAGATTGATATATAGAGAGAGAGTCTGTTAAATACTGTAGATTGATATATGGAGAGAGAGTGTCTGTTAAATACTGTAGATTGATATATATAGAGAGAGTGTCTGTTAAATACTGTAGATTGATATATAGAGAGAGTGTCTGTAAATACTGTAGATTGATATATAGAGAGAGTGACTGTTAAATACTGTAGATTGATATATAGAGAGAGTGACTGTTAAATACTGTAGATTGATATATAGAGAGAGAGTCTGTTAAATACTGTAGATTGATATATAGAGAGAGTGACTGTTAAATACTGTAGATTGATATATAGAGAGAGTGACTGTTAAATACTGTAGATTGATATATAGAGAGAGTGACTGTTAAATACTGTAGATTGATATATAGAGAGAGTGACTGTTAAATACTGTAGATTGATATATAGAGAGAGAGTCTGTTAAATACTGTAGATTGATATATAGAGAGAGAGTCTGTTAAATACTGTAGATTGATATATAGAGAGAGTGTCTGTAAATACTGCAGATTGATATATAGAGAGAGTGACTGTTAAATACTGTAGATTGATATACAGAGAGAGTGACTGTTAAATACTGTAGATTGATATATAGAGAGAGTGACTGTTAAATACTGTAGATTGATATATAGAGAGAGAGTCTGTTAAATACTGTAGATTGATATATAGAGAGAGTGACTGTTAAATACTGTAGATTGATATATAGAGAGAGTGACTGTTAAATACTGTCGATTGATATATAGAGAGAGTGACTGTTAAATACTGTAGATTGATATATAGAGAGAGTGACTGTTAAATACTGTAGATTGATATATGGAGAGAGTGACTGTTAAATACTGTAGATTGATATATAGAGAGAGAGTCTGTTAAATACTGTAGATTGATATATAGAGAGAGTGACTGTTAAATACTGTAGATTGATATATAGAGAGAGTGTCTGTTAAATACTGTAGATTGATATATAGAGAGAGTGTCTGTCAAATACTGTAGATTGATATATAGAGAGAGTGTCTGTTAAATACTGTAGATTGATATATCGAGAGAGTGACTGTTAAATACTGTAGATTGATATATAGAGAGAGTGACTGTTAAATACTGTAGATTGATATATAGAGAGAGTGACTGTTAAATACTGTAGATTGATATATAGAGAGAGAGTCTATTAAATACTGTAGATTGATATATAGAGAGAGAGTGTCTGTTAAATACTGTAGATTGATATATAGAGAGAGTGTCTGTTAAATACTGTAGATTGATATATAGAGAGAGAGTGTCTGTTAAATACTGTAGATTGATATATAGAGAGAGTGTCTGTTAAATACTGTAGATTGATATATGGAGAGAGTGTCTGTTAAATACTGTAGATTGATATATAGAGAGAGTGTCTGTTAAATACTGTCGATTGATATTTCGAGAGAGTGACTGTTAAATACTATAGATTGATATATAGAGAGAGTGTCTGTTAAATACTGTAGATTGATATATAGAGAGAGTGTCTGTTAAATACTGTAGATTGATATATAGAGAGAGTGTCTGTTAAATACTGTAGATTGATATATAGAGAGAGTGTCTGTTAAATACTGTAGATTGATATATAGAGAGAGTGTCTGTTAAATACTGTCGATTGATATATAGAGAGAGTGTCTGTTAAATACTGTCGATTGATATATAGAGAGAGTGTCTGTTAAATACTGTAGATTGATATATGGAGAGAGTGACTGTTAAATACTGTAGATTGATATATAGAGAGAGTGTCTGTTAAATACTGTAGATTGATATATAGAGAGAGTGACTGTTAAATACTGTAGATTGATATATAGAGAGAGTGGCTGTTAAATACTGTAGATTGATATATAGAGAGAGTGTCTGTTAAATACTGTAGATTGATATATAGAGAGAGAGTCTGTTAAATACTGTAGATTGATATATAGAGAGAGTGACTGTTAAATACTGTAGATTGATATATAGAGAGAGTGTCTGTCAAATACTGTAGATTGATATATAGAGAGAGTGTCTGTTAAATACTGTAGATTGATATATAGAGAGAGAGTCTGTTAAATACTGTAGATTGATATATAGAGAGAGTGTCTGTTAAATACTGTAGATTGATATATGGAGAGAGTGTCTGTTAAATACTGTAGATTGATATATAGAGAGAGTGTCTGTTAAATACTGTAGATTGATATACAGAGAGAGTGTCTGTTAAATACTGTAGATTGATATATGGAGAGAGTGTCTGTTAAATACTGTAGATTGATATATAGAGAGAGTGTCTGTTAAATACTGTAGATTGATATATAGAGAGAGTGTCTGTTAAATACTGTAGATTGATATATAGAGAGAGTGTCTGTTAAATACTGTAGATTGATATATAGAGAGAGTGTCTGTTAAATACTGTAGATTGATATACAGAGAGAGTGTCTGTTAAATACTGTAGATTGATATATAGAGAGAGTGTCTGTTAAATACTGTAGATTGATATATGGAGAGAGAGTGTCTGTTAAATACTGTAGATTGATATATGGAGAGAGTGTCTGTTAAATACTGTAGATTGATATATAGAGAGAGAGTGTCTGTTAAATACTGTAGATTGATATATAGAGAGAGTGTCTGTTAAATACTGTAGATTGATATATAGAGAGAGAGTGACTGTTAAATACTGTAGATTGATATATGGAGAGAGTGTCTGTTAAACACTGTAGATTGATATATAGAGAGAGAGTGTCTGTTAAATACTGTAGATTGATATATAGAGAGAGTGTCTGTTAAATACTGTAGATTGATATATGGAGAGAGTGTCTGTTAAATACTGTCGATTGATATATAGAGAGAGAGTGTCTGTTAAATACTGTAGATTGATATATAGAGAGAGAGTGTCTGTTAAATACTGTAGATTGATATATAGAGAGAGTGTCTGTTAAATACTGTAGATTGATATATAGAGAGAGTGTCTGTTAAATACTGTAGATTGATATATAGAGTGTCTGTTAAATACTGTAGATTGATATACAGAGAGAGTGTCTGTTAAATACTGTAGATTGATATATGGAGAGAGTGTCTGTTAAATACTGTAGATTGATATAGAGAGAGAGTGTCTGTTAAATACTGTAGATTGATATATAGAGAGAGTGTCTGTTAAATACTGTAGATTGATATATGGAGAGAGTGTCTGTTAAATACTGTAGATTGATGTATCGAGAGAGTGTCTGTTAAATACTGTAGATTGATGTATCGAGAGAGAGTGTCTGTTAAATACTGTAGATTGATAGACAGAGAGAGTGTCTGTTAAATACTGTAGATTGATATACAGAGAGAGTGTCTGTTAAATACTGTAGATTGATATATAGAGAGAGTGTCTGTTAAATACTGTAGATTGATGTATCGAGAGAGAGTGTCTGTTAAATACTGTAGATTGATATACAGAGAGAGTGTCTGTTAAATACTGTAGATTGATATATAGAGAGAGAGTGTCTGTTAAATACTGTAGATTGATATACAGAGAGAGTGTCTGTTAAATACTGTAGATTGATATATAGAGAGAGAGTGTCTGTTAAATACTGTAGATTGATATATAGAGAGAGTGTCTGTTAAATACTGTAGATTGATATATAGAGAGAGTGACTGTTAAATACTGTAGATTGATATATAGAGAGAGAGTGTCTGTTAAATACTGTAGATTGATATATAGAGAGAGTGTCTGTTAAATACTGTAGATTGATATATAGAGAGAGAGTGTCTGTTAAATACTGTAGATTGATATACAGAGAGAGAGTGTCTGTTAAATACTGTAGATTGATATATAGAGAGAGTGTCTGTTAAATACTGTAGATTGATATATAGAGAGAGAGTGTCTGTTAAATACTGTAGATTGATATATATAGAGAGAGTGTCTGTTAAATACTGTAGATTGATATATAGAGAGAGAGTGTCTGTTAAATACTGTAGATTGATATATAGAGAGAGAATGTCTGTTAAATACTGTAGATTGATATATAGAGAGAGTGTCTGTTAAATACTGTAGATTGATATATAGAGAGAGTGTCTGTTAAATACTGTAGATTGATATATAGAGAGAGAGTCTGTTAAATACTGTAGATTGATATATGGAGAGAGAGTGTCTGTTAAATACTGTAGATTGATATATAGAGAGAGAGTGTCTGTTAAATACTGTAGATTGATATATATAGAGAGAGTCTGTTAAATACTGTAGATTGATATATGGAGAGAGAGTGTCTGTTAAATACTGTAGATTGATATATAGAGAGAGTGACTGTTAAATACTGTAGATTGATATATAGAGAGAGTGTCTGTTAAATACTGTAGATTGATATATAGAGAGAGTGTCTGTTAAATATTGTAGATTGATATATAGAGAGAGAGTGTCTGTTAAATACTGTAGATTGATATATATAGAGAGAGTGTCTGTTAAATACTGTAGATTGATATATAGAGAGAGAGTGTCTGTTAAATACTGTCGATTGATATATAGAGAGAGAGTGTCTGTTAAATACTGTCGATTGATATATAGAGAGAGAGTGTCTGTTAAATACTGTAGATTGATATATAGAGAGAGTGTCTGTTAAATACTGTAGATTGATATATAGAGAGAGTGTCTGTTAAATACTGTAGATTGATATATAGAGTGTCTGTTAAATACTGTAGATTGATATACAGAGAGAGTGTCTGTTAAATACTGTAGATTGATATATGGAGAGAGTGTCTGTTAAATACTGTAGATTGATATATAGAGAGAGTGTCTGTTAAATACTGTAGATTGATAAAAAGAGAGAGTGTCTGTTAAATACTGTAGATTGATATATAGAGAGAGTGTCTGTTAAATACTGTAGATTGATGTATCGAGAGAGTGTCTGTTAAATACTGTAGATTGATGTATCGAGAGAGAGTGTCTGTTAAATACTGTAGATTGATAGACAGAGAGAGTGTCTGTTAAATACTGTAGATTGATATACAGAGAGAGTGTCTGTTAAATACTGTAGATTGATATATAGAGAGAGTGTCTGTTAAATACTGTAGATTGATATACAGAGAGAGTGTCTGTTAAATACTGTAGATTGATATATAGAGAGAGAGTGTCTGTTAAATACTGTAGATTGATGTATCGAGAGAGAGTGTCTGTTAAATACTGTAGATTGATAGACAGAGAGAGTGTCTGTTAAATACTGTAGATTGATATACAGAGAGAGTGTCTGTTAAATACTGTAGATTGATATATATAGAGAGAGTGTCTGTTAAATACTGTAGATTGATATACAGAGAGAGTGTCTGTTAAATACTGTAGATTGATATATAGAGAGAGAGTGTCTGTTAAATACTGTAGATTGATATATAGAGAGAGTGTCTGTTCAATACTGTAGATTGATATATAGAGAGAGTGACTGTTAAATACTGTAGATTGATATATAGAGAGAGAGTGTCTGTTAAATACTGTAGATTGATATATAGAGAGAGTGTCTGTTAAATACTGTAGATTGATATATAGAGAGAGAGTGTCTGTTAAATACTGTAGATTGATATACAGAGAGAGAGTGTCTGTTAAATACTGTAGATTGATATATAGAGAGAGTGTCTGTTAAATACTGTAGATTGATATATAGAGAGAGAGTGTCTGTTAAATACTGTAGATTGATATACAGAGAGAGAGTGTCTGTTAAATACTGTAGATTGATATATAGAGAGAGTGTCTGTTAAATACTGTAGATTGATATACAGAGAGAGAGTGTCTGTTAAATACTGTAGATTGATATATAGAGAGAGTGTCTGTTAAATACTGTAGATTGATATATAGAGTGTCTGTCAAATACTGTAGATTGATATATAGAGAGAGTGTCTGTTAAATACTGTAGATTGATATATAGAGAGAGTGTCTGTTAAATACTGTAGATTGATATATAGAGAGAGTGTCTGTCAAATACTGTAGATTGATATATAGAGAGTGTGTCTGTTAAATACTGTAGATTGATATATAGAGAGAGTGTCTGTCAAATACTGTAGATTGATATATAGAGAGTGTGTCTGTTAAATACTGTAGATTGATATAAAGAGAGAGTGTCTGTTAAATACTGTAGATTGATGTATCGAGAGAGAGTGTCTGTTAAATACTGTAGATTGATATATAGAGAGAGTGTCTGTTAAATACTGTAGATTGATATATGGAGAGAGTGTCTGTTAAATACTGTAGATTGATATATAGAGAGAGTGTCTGTTAAATACTGTAGATTGATATACAGAGAGAGTGTCTGTTAAATACTGTAGATTGATATATAGAGAGAGTGTCTGTTAAATACTGTAGATTGATATATAGAGAGAGTGTCTGTCAAATACTGTAGATTGATATATAGAGAGAGTGTCTGTTAAATACTGTAGATTGATATATAGAGAGAGTGTCTGTTAAATACTGTAGATTGATATATAGAGAGAGTGTCTGTCAAATACTGTAGATTGATATATAGAGAGTGTGTCTGTTAAATACTGTAGATTGATATATAGAGAGAGAGTGTCTGTTAAATACTGTAGATTGATATATAGAGAGAGTGTCTGTTAAATACTGTAGATTGATATATAGAGAGAGTGTCTGTCAAATACTGTAGATTGATATATAGAGAGAGTGTCTGTTAAATACTGTAGATTGATATATGGAGAGAGAGTGACTGTTAAATACTGTAGATTGCTATATAGAGAGAGTGTCTGTCAAATACTGTAGATTGATATATAGAGAGAGTGTCTGTTAAACACTGTAGATTGATATATAGAGAGTGTCTGTTAAATACTGTAGATTGATATACAGAGAGAGTGTCTGTTAAATACTGTAGATTGATATATCGAGAGAGAGAGTGTCTGTTAAATACTGTAGATTGATATATAGTGAGAGTGTCTGTTAAATACTGTAGATTGATATATGGAGAGAGAGTGTCTGTAAAATACTGTGGATTGATATATGGAGAGAGAGTGTCTGTTAAATACTGTAGATTGATATACAGAGAGAGTGTCTGTTAAATACTGCAGATTGATATATAGAGAGAGTGTCTGTTAAATACTGTAGATTGATATATAGAGTGTCTGTTTGTGATGAGTTGGATTGGGGTCAGTGTTTGATGATTTGGATTGGGGTCAGTGTTTGATGAGTTGGATTGGGGTCAGTGTTTGATGAGTTGGATTGGGGTCAGTGTTTGACGAGTTCGATTGGGGTCAGTGTTTGATGAGTTGGATTGGGGTCAGTGTTTGATGAGTTGGATTGGGGTCAGTGTTTGATGATTTGGATTGGGGTCAGTGTTTGATGAGTTCGATTGGGGTCAGTGTTTGATGAGTTGGATTGGGGTCAGTGTTTGATGATTTGGATTGGGGTCAGTGTTTGATGAGTTGGATTGGGGTCAGTGTTTGAAGAGTTGGATTGGGGTCAGTGTTTGATGGGTTGGATTGGGGTCAGTGTTTGAAGAGTTGGATTGGGGTCAGTGTTTGATGATTTGGATTGGGGTCAGTGTTTGATGAGTTGGATTGGGGTCAGTGTTTGAAGAGTTGGATTGGGGTCAGTGTTTGATGAGTTGGATTGGGGTCAGTGTTTGATGAGTTGGATTGGGGTCAGTGTTTGATGAGTTGTATTGGGGTCAGTGTTTGATGAGTTGGATTGGGGTCAGTGTTTGATGAGTTCGATTGGGGTCAGTGTTTGATGAGTTCGATTGGGGTCAGTGTTTGAAGAGTTGGATTGGGGTCAGTGTTTGAAGAGTTGGATTGGGGTCAGTGTTTGATGAGTTGGATTGGGGTCAGTGTTTGATGAGTTGGATTGGGGTCAGTGTTTGAAGAGTTGGATTGGGGTCAGTGTTTGAAGAGTTCGATTGGGGTCAGTGTTTGATGAGTTCGATTGGGGTCAGTGTTTGATGAGTTGGATTGGGGTCAGTGTTTGAAGAGTTGGATTGGGGTCAGTGTTTGATGAGTTGGATTGGGGTCAGTGTTTGATGAGTTCGATTGGGGTCAGTGTTTGATGAGTTGGATTGGGGTCAGTGTTTGATGAGTTGGATTGGGGTCAGTGTTTGATGAGTTGGATTGGGGTCAGTGTTTGAAGAGTTGGATTGGGGTCAGTGTTTGATGAGTTGGATTGGGGTCAGTGTTTGATGAGTTGGATTGGGGTCAGTGTTTGAAGAGTTGGATTGGGGTCAGTGTTTGATGAGTTGGATTGGGGTCAGTGTTTGATGAGTTCGATTGGGTTCAGTGTTTGATGAGTTGGATTGGGTTCAGTTTTTGATGATTTGGATTGGGGTCAGTGTTTGAAGAGTTGGATTGGGGTCAGTGTTTGATGGGTTGGATTGGGGTCAGTGTTTGATGAGTTGGATTGGGGTCAGTGTTTGAAGAGTTGGATTGGGGTCAGTGTTTGATGAGTTGGATTGGGGTCAGTGTTTGATGAGTTCGATTGGGTTCAGTGTTTGATGAGTTGGATTGGGTTCAGTTTTTGATGATTTGGATTGGGGTCAGTGTTTGAAGAGTTGGATTGGGTTCAGTGTTTGATGGGTTGGATTGGGGTCAGTGTTTGATGAGTTGGATTGGGGTCAGTGTTTGATGAGTTGGATTGGGGTCAGTGTTTGATGAGTTCGATTGGGGTCAGTGTTTGATGGGTTGGATTGGGGTCAGTGTTTGATGAGTTGGATTGGGGTCAGTGTTTGATGAGTTGGATTGGGGTCAGTGTTTGATGAGTTCGATTGGGGTCAGTGTTTGATGGGTTGGATTGGGGTCAGTGTTTGATGAGTTGGATTGGGGTCAGTGTTTGATGAGTTGGATTGGGGTCAGTGTTTGATGGGTTGGATTGGGGTCAGTGTTTGAAGAGTTCGATTGGGGTCAGTGTTTGATGAGTTGGATTGGGGTCAGTGTTTGATGAGTTGGATTGGGGTCAGTGTTTGAAGAGTTGGATTGGGGTCAGTGTTTGAAGAGTTGGATTGGGGTCAGTGTTTGATGAGTTGGATTGGGGTCAGTGTTTGATGAGTTGGATTGGGGTCAGTGTTTGATGAGTTGGATTGGGGTCAGTGTTTGAAGAGTTGGATTGGGGTCAGTGTTTGATGAGTTGGATTGGGGTCAGTGTTTGAAGAGTTGGATTGGGGTCAGTGTTTGAAGAGTTCGATTGGGGTCAGTGTTTGATGAGTTGGATTGGGGTCAGTGTTTGATGAGTTCGATTGGGGTCAGTGTTTGATGAGTTGGATTGGGGTCAGTGTTTGATGAGTTGGATTGGGGTCAGTGTTTGATGAGTTCGATTGGGGTCAGTGTTTGATGAGTTGGATTGGGGTCAGTGTTTGATGAGTTCGATTGGGGTCAGTGTTTGAAGAGTTGGATTGGGGTCAGTGTTTGATGATTTGGATTGGGGTCAGTGTTTGAAGAGTTGGATTGGGGTCAGTGTTTGATGAGTTGGATTGGGGTCAGTGTTTGATGAGTTGGATTGGGGTCAGTGTTTGATGAGTTGGATTGGGGTCAGTGTTTGATGGGTTGGATTGGGGTCAGTGTTTGAAGAGTTGGATTGGGGTCAGTGTTTGATGAGTTGGATTGGGGTCAGTGTTTGATGAGTTCGATTGGGGTCAGTGTTTGATGAGTTCGATTGGGGTCAGTGTTTGAAGAGTTGGATTGGGGTCAGTGTTTGATGAGTTCGATTGGGGTCAGTGTTTGAAGAGTTCGATTGGGGTCAGTGTTTGATGGGTTGGATTGGGGTCAGTGTTTGATGAGTTGGATTGGGGTCAGTGTTTGAAGAGTTGGATTGGGGTCAGTGTTTGAAGAGTTGGATTGGGGTCAGTGTTTGATGAGTTGGATTGGGGTCAGTGTTTGATGAGTTGGATTGGGGTCAGTGTTTGAAGAGTTGGATTGGGGTCAGTGTTTGATGAGTTGGATTGGGGTCAGTGTTTGAAGAGTTCGATTGGGGTCAGTGTTTGATGGGTTGGATTGGGGTCAGTGTTTGATGAGTTGGATTGGGGTCAGTGTTTGATGAGTTGGATTGGGGTCAGTGTTTGAAGAGTTGGATTGGGGTCAGTGTTTGATGAGTTCGATTGGGGTCAGTGTTTGATGAGTTGGATTGGGGTCAGTGTTTGATGAGTTCGATTGGGGTCAGTGTTTGATGAGTTGGATTGGGGTCAGTGTTTGAAGAGTTGGATTGGGGTCAGTGTTTGAAGAGTTGGATTGGGGTCAGTGTTTGAAGAGTTGGATTGGGGTCAGTGTTTGATGAGTTCGATTGGGGTCAGTGTTTGATGAGTTGGATTGGGGTCAGTGTTTGAAGAGTTGGATTGGGGTCAGTGTTTGAAGAGTTGGATTGGGGTCAGTGTTTGAAGAGTTGGATTGGGGTCAGTGTTTGAAGAGTTGGATTGGGGTCAGTGTTTGATGAGTTGGATTGGGGTCAGTGTTTGATGAGTTGGATTGGGGTCAGTGTTTGATGAGTTGGATTGGGGTCAGTGTTTGATGAGTTGGATTGGGGTCAGTGTTTGATGAGTTGGATTGGGGTCAGTGTTTGATGAGTTGGATTGGGGTCAGTGTTTGAAGAGTTGGATTGGGGTCAGTGTTTGATGAGTTGGATTGGGGTCAGTGTTTGATGAGTTGGATTGGGGTCAGTGTTTGAAGAGTTGGATTGGGGTCAGTGTTTGATGAGTTCGATTGGGGTCAGTGTTTGATGAGTTGGATTGGGGTCAGTGTTTGATGAGTTCGATTGGGGTCAGTGTTTGAAGAGTTGGATTGGGGTCAGTGTTTGAAGAGTTGGATTGGGGTCAGTGTTTGAAGAGTTCGATTGGGGTCAGTGTTTGATGGGTTGGATTGGGGTCAGTGTTTGATGAGTTCGATTGGGGTCAGTGTTTGATGAGTTGGATTGGGGTCAGTGTTTGATGAGTTGGATTGGGGTCAGTGTTTGATGGGTTGGATTGGGGTCAGTGTTTGATGAGTTCGATTGGGGTCAGTGTTTGATGAGTTGGATTGGGGTCAGTGTTTGATGAGTTGGATTGGGGTCAGTGTTTGATGGGTTGGATTGGGGTCAGTGTTTGATTAGTTGGATTGGGGTCAGTGTTTGAAGAGTTCGATTGGGGTCAGTGTTTGAAGAGTTCGATTGGGGTCAGTGTTTGATGAGTTGGATTGGGGTCAGTGTTTGATGAGTTGGATTGGGGTCAGTGTTTGATGAGTTGGATTGGGGTCAGTGTTTGATGAGTTGGATTGGGGTCAGTGTTTGATGAGTTGGATTGGGGTCAGTGTTTGAAGAGTTGGATTGGGGTCAGTGTTTGATGAGTTGGATTGGGGTCAGTGTTTGATGAGTTGGATTGGGGTCAGTGTTTGATGAGTTCGATTGGGGTCAGTGTTTGATGAGTTGGATTGGGGTCAGTGTTTGAAGAGTTCGATTGGGGTCAGTGTTTGATGGGTTGGATTGGGGTCAGTGTTTGATGAGTTCGATTGGGGTCAGTGTTTGATGAGTTGGATTGGGGTCAGTGTTTGATGAGTTGGATTGGGGTCAGTGTTTGATGGGTTGGATTGGGGTCAGTGTTTGATGGGTTGGATTGGGGTCAGTGTTTGAAGAGTTGGATTGGGGTCAGTGTCTGAAGAGTTCGATTGGGGTCAGTGTTTGATGAGTTGGATTGGGGTCAGTGTTTGATGGGTTGGATTGGGGTCAGTGTCTGAAGAGTTCGATTGGGGTCATTGTATGACGAGTGACGATTTATAGAAACCGCTCTCACAATCCCATGACTGAATTGTTTTCTGTTCACCCTGAGTTCGGGAGTTTACCTTGTTTGATATTCAGGGAGGTCAAGCTGTTCACAAAGGACGACATGATCACTGACTCCTCCTCAGGACAAACTGAGAGATTCTAGAAGGACGGAAGTAACAATGCTGATTATTGATCAAATCTTCTGATCTGGAGATTTTACTGTGGTCCCCACCCCCTGTCCCCGCCCCTGCCCCTGTCCCCCCCACCACCAGTCCCCAACCCGGCCCTATCCCCACCTCCACCAAGTCCCCGCCCAGCCCCTGTCCCCACATCCCACCCCCAGTCCCCAACTCACAGCCCCAGTCCCTGCCCCGCCCCTGACCAACTTCCTCCCAGTCCCCGCCCCACACCTGTCCCCACCTCCTGGCCGCAGTCCCCGCACCAGCCCCCTGTCGCAGCCTGCCGCCCCCAGTCCCCACCGCAGTCACCAGTCCCCGCCTCCAGTACCCGCCCCCCTCCTCCGATCTTCTCCTCCTGGTGAAGTGGACACTCATTTGACTTTGATCTCAACCTCTGCCCCAAACTTCCTTTCCACCTGACACAAGCTTTCTTCTTACCTGAATTGTTTCATTGAGGACGACTGAATCAAAGCTGGCCAGAAACAGGACGAAGTATTTCTGAATTACCACCTTAAACTTCCGGAGCAGCCTTCGAAGCTCCTCCATCGCAAACAGCAGCTCCGCGAGGTTACTGGAACAGAAGGAGCAGGAGGAGTCAGAGAGCGGAAAGAGGAGGCGAGGATAGTCCAGCACAGTGCTTCCCGCACATTCACACTGGCACTCAGGGCAAGGATCAGTGGGAGTGGGGCCCACCCTCGGGAGTCCAGGTCTGGGTCACACAGTCTGTGGTCCTCAGGATCAGTGGGAGTGGGGCCCACCCTCGGGAGTCCAGGTCTGGGTCACACAGTCTGTGGTCCTCAGGATCAGTGGGAGTGGGGCCCACCCTCGGGAGTCCAGGTCTGGGTCACACAGTCTGTGGTCGTCAGGATCAGTGGGAGTGGGGCCCACCCTCGGGAGACCAGGTCTGGGTCACACAGTCTGTGGTCCTCAGGATCAGTGGGAGTGGGGCCCACCCTCGGGAGACCAGGTCTGGGTCACACAGTCTGTGGTCCTCAGGATCAGTGGGAGTGGGGCCCACCCTCGGGAGACCAGGACTGAGTCACAAAGTCTGTGGTCCTCAGGATCAGTGGGAGTGGGGCCCACCCTCGGGAGTCCAGGTCTGGGTCACACAGTCTGTGGTCCTTAGGATCAGTGGGAGTGGGGCCCACCCTCGGGAGTCCAGGTCTGGGTCACACAGTCTGTGGTCCTCAGGATCAGTGGGAGTGGGGCCCACCCTCGGGAGTCCAGGTCTGGGTCACACAGTCTGTGGTCCTTAGGATCAGTGGGAGTGGGGCCCACCCTCGGGAGTCCAGGTCTGGGTCACACAGTCTGTGGTCCTCTGGATCAGTGGGAGTGGGGCCCACCCTCGGGAGTCCAGGTCTGGGTCACACAGTCTGTGGTCCTTAGGATCAGTGGGAGTGGGGCCCACCCTCGAGAGTCCAGGTCTGGGTCACACAGTCTGTGGTCCTCTGGATCAGTGGGAGTGGGGCCCACCCTCGGGAGTCCAGGTCTGGGTCACACAGTCTGTGGTCCTCAGGATCAGTGCGAGTGGGGCCCACCCTCGGGAGACCAGGTTTGGGTCACCCAGTCTGTGGTCCTCAGGATCAGTGGGAGTGGGGCCCACCCTCGGGAGTCCAGGTCTGGGTCACAAAGTCTGTGGTCCTCAGGATCAGTGGGAGTGGGGCCCACCCTCGGGAGTCCAGGTCTGGGTCACCCAGTCTGTGGTCCTCAGGATCAGTGGGAGTGGGGCCCACCCTCGGGAGTCCAGGTCTGGGTCACACAGTCTATGGTCCTCAGGATCAGTGGGAGTGAGGCCCACCCTCGGGAGTCCAGGTCTGGGTCACACACTCTGTGGTCCTCAGGATCAGTGGGAGTGGGGCCCACCCTCGGGAGTCCAGGTCTGGGTCACACACTCTGTGGTCCTCAGGATCAGTGGGACTGAGGCCCACCCTCGGGAGACCAGGTCTGGGTCAGACACTCTGTGGTCCTCAGGATCAGTGGGAGTGGGGCCCGCACTCGGGAGTCCAGGGCTGGGTCACCCAGTCTGTGGTGCTCAGGATCAGTGGGAGTGGGGCCCACCCTCGGGAGACCAGGTCTGGGTCACACAGTCTGTGGTCCTCAGGATCAGTGGGAGTGGGGCCCACCCTCGGGAGTCCAGGTCTGGGTCACACAGTCTGTGGTCCTCAGGATCAGTGGGAGTGGGGCCCACCCTCGGGAGTCCAGGTCTGGGTCACCCAGTCTGTGGTCCTCAGGATCAGTGGGAGTGGGGCCCACCCTCTGGTGTCCAGGTCTGGGTCACACAGTCTGTGGTCCTCAGGATCAGTGGGAGTGGGGCCCACCCTCGGGAGTCCAGGTCTGGGTCACACAGTCTGTGGTCCTCAGGATCAGTGGGAGTGGGGCCCACCCTCGGGAGTCCAGGTCTGGGTCACACACTCTGTGGTCCTCAGGATCAGTGGGAGTGAGGCCCACCCTCGGGAGACCAGGTCTGTGTCACACAGTCTGTGGTCCTCAGGATCAGTGGGAGTGGGGCCCACCCTCGGGAGACCAGGTCTGGATCACACAGTCTGTGGTCCTCAGGATCAGTGGGAGTGGGGCCCACCCTCGGGAGTCCAGGTCTGGGTCACCCAGTCTGTGGTCCTCAGGATCAGTGGGAGTGAGGCCCACCCTCGGGAGACCAGGTCTGGGTCACACAGTCTGTGGTCCTCAGGATCAGTGGGAGTGGGGCCCACCCTCGGGAGTCCAGGTCTGGGTCACACAGTCTGTGGTCCTCAGGATCAGTGGGAGTGGGGCCCACCCTCGGGAGTCCAGGTCTGGGTCACACAGTCTGTGGTCCTCAGGATCAGTGGGAGTGGGGCACACCCTCGGGAGTCCAGGTCTGGGTCACACACTCTGTGGTCCTCAGGATCAGTGGGAGTGGGGCCCACCCTCGGGAGTCCAGGTCTGGGTCACACAGTCTGTGGTCCTCAGGATCAGTGGGAGTGGGGCCCACACTCGGGAGTCCAGGTCTGGGTCACACACTCTGTGGTCCTCAGGATCAGTGGGAGTGGGGCCCACCCTCGGGAGTCCAGGTCTGGGTCACACAGTCTGTGGTCCTCAGGATCAGTGGGAGTGGGGCCCACCCTCGGGAGTCCAGGTCTGGGTCACACAGTCTGTGGTCCTTCGGATCAGTGGGATTGGGGCCCACCCTCGGGAGACCAGGTCTGGGTCACACAGTCTGTGGTCCTCAGGATCAGTGGGAGTGGGGCCCACCCTCGGGAGTCCAGGTCTGGGTCACACAGTCTGTGGTCCTCAGGATCAGTGGGAGTGGGGCCCACCCTCGGGAGACCAGGTCTGGGTCACACAGTCTGTGGTCCTCAAGATCAGTGGGAGAGCGGCCCACCCTCGGGAGTCCAGGTCTGGGTCACACAGTCTGTGGTCCTTCGGATCAGTGGGATTGGGGCCCACCCTCGGGAGACCAGGTCTGGGTCACACAGTCTGTGGTCCTCAGGATCAGTGGGAGTGGGGCCCACCCTCGGGAGTCCAGGTCTGGGTCACACAGTCTGTGGTCCTCAGGATCAGTGGGAGTGGGGCCCACCCTCGGGAGACCAGGTCTGGGTCACACAGTCTGTGGTCCTCAGGATCAGTGGGAGAGGGGCCCACCCTCGGGAGTCCAGGTCTGGGTCACACAGTCTGTGGTCCTCAGGATCAGTGGGAGTGGGGCCCACCCTCGGGAGACCAGGTCTGTGTCACACAGTCTGTGGTCCTCAGGATCAGTGGGAGTGGGGCCCACCATCAGGAGACCAGGTCTGGGTCACACAGTCTGTGGTCCTCAGGATCAGTGGGAGTGGGGCCCACCCTCGGGAGACCAGGTCTGGGTCACACAGTCTGTGGTCCTCAGGATCAGTGGGAGTGGGGCCCACCCTCGGGAGACCAGGTCTGGGTCACACACTCTGTGGTCCTCAGGATCAGTGGGAGTGGGGCCCACCCTCGGGAGTCCAGGTCTGGGTCACACAGTCTGTGGTCCTCAGGATCAGTGGGAGTGGGGCCCACCCTCGGGAGACCAGGTCTGGGTCACACAGTCTGTGGTCCTCAGGATCAGTGGGAGTGGGGCCCACCCTCGGGAGTCCAGGTCTGTGTCACACAGTCTGTGGTCCTCAGGATCAGTGGGAGTGGGGCCCACCCTCGGGAGTCCAGGTCTGGGTCACACAGTCTGTGGTCCTCAGGATCAGTGGGAGTGGGGCCCAACCTCGGGAGTCCAGGTCTGTGTCACACAGTCTGTGGTCCTCAGGATCAGTGGGAGTGGGGCCCGCACTCGGGAGTCCAGGGCTGGGTCACCCAGTCTGTGGTGCTCAGGATCAGTGGGAGTGGGGCCCACCCTCGGGAGACCAGGTCTGGGTCACACAGTCTGTGGTCCTCAGGATCAGTGGGAGTGGGGCCCACCCTCGGGAGTCCAGGTCTGTGTCACACAGTCTGTGGTCCTCAGGATCAGTGGGAGTGGGGCCCACCCTCGGGAGTCCAGGTCTGGGTCACACAGTCTGTGGTCCTCAGGATCAGTGGGAGTGGGGCACACCCTCGGGAGTCCAGGTCTGGGTCACACACTCTGTGGTCCTCAGGATCAGTGGGAGTGGGGCCCACACTCGGGAGTCCAGGTCTGGGTCACACACTCTGTGGTCCTCAGGATCAGTGGGAGTGGGGCCCACCCTCGGGAGTCCAGGTCTGGGTCACACACTCTGTGGTCCTCAGGATCAGTGGGAGTGGGGCCCACCCTCGGGAGTCCAGGTCTGTGTCACACAGTCTGTGGTCCTCAGGATCAGTGGGAGTGGGGCCCACCCTCGGGAGTCCAGGTCTGTGTCACACAGTCTGTGGTCCTCAGGATCAGTGGGAGTGGGGCCCACCCTCGGGAGTCCAGGTCTGTGTCACACAGTCTGTGGTCCTCAGGATCAGTGGGAGTGGGGCCCACCCTCGGGAGACCAGGTCTGGGTCATACAGTCTGTGGTCCTCAGGATCAGTGGGAGTGGGGCCCACCCTCGGGAGTCCAGGTCTGAGTCACACAGTCTGTGGTCCTCAGGATCAGTGGGAGTGGGGCCAACCCTCGGGAGTCCAGGTCTGGGTCACACAGTCTGTGGTCCTCAGGATCAGTGGGAGTGGGGCCCACCCTCGGGAGTCCAGGTCTGGGTCACACAGTCTGTGGTCCTCAGGATCAGTGGGAGTGGGGCCCACCCTCGGGAGACCAGGTCTGGGTCACACAGTCTGTGGTCCTCAGGATCAGTGGGAGTGGGGCCCACCCTCGGGAGACCAGGTCTGGGTCACACAGACTGTGGTCCTCAGGATCAGTGGGAGTGGGGCACACCCTCGGGAGACCAGGTCTGGGTCTCACAGTCTGTGGTCCTCAGGATCAGTGGGAGTGGGGCCCACCCTCGGGAGTCCAGGTCTGGGTCACCCAGTCTGTGGTCCTCAGGATCAGTGGGAGTGGGGCCCACCCTCGGGAGTAAGGTCTGGGTCACACAGTCTGTGGTCCTCAGGATCAGTGGGAGTGGGGCCCACCCTCGTGACTCCAGGTCTGGGTCACACAGTCTGTGGTCCTCAGGATCAGTGGGAGTGGGGCCCTCCCTCGGGAGTCCAGGTCTTGGTCACACAGTCTGTGGTCCTCAGGATCAGTGGGAGTGGGGCCCACCCTCGGGAGTCCAGGTCTGGGTCACCCAGTCTGTGGTCCTCAGGATCAGTGGGAGTGGGGCCCACCCTCGGGAGTCCAGGTCTGGGTCACCCAGTCTGTGGTCCTTAGGATCAGTGGGAGTGGGGCCCACCCTCGAGAGTCCAGGTCTGGGTCACACAGTCTGTGGTCCTCAGGATCAGTGGGAGTGGGGCCCGCACTCGGGAGTCCAGGTCTGGGTCACACAGTCTGTGGTCCTCAGGATCAGTGGGAGTGGGGCCCACCCTCGGGAGACCAGGTCTGGGTCACACAGTCTGTGGTCCTCAGGATCAGTGGGAGTGGGGCACACCCTCGGGAGTCCAGGTCTGGGTCACCCAGTCTGTGATCCTCAGGATCAGTGGGAGTGAGGCCCACCCTCGGGAGTCCAGGGCTGGGTCACCCAGTCTGTGGTCCTCAGGATCAATGGGAGTGGGGCCCACCCTCGGGAGACCAGGTCTGGGTCACACTGTCTGTGGTCCTCAGGATCAGTGGGAGTGGGGCCCACCCTCGGGAGACCAGGTCTGGGTCACACACTCTGTGGTCCTCAGGATCAGTGGGAGTGAGGCCCACCCTCGGGAGACCAGGTCTGGGTCACCCAGTCTGTGGTCCTCAGGATCAGGGGGAGTGCGGCCCACCCTCGGGAGACCAGGTCTGGGTCACACAGTCTGTGGTCCTCAGGATCAGTGGGAGTGGGGCACACCCTCGGGAGACCAGGTCTGGGTCACACAGTCTGTGGTCCTCAGGATCAGTGGGAGTGGGGAACACCCTCGGGAGTCCAGGTCTGGGTCACACACTCTGTGGTCCTCAGGATCAGTGGGAGTGGGGCCCACCCTCGGGAGTCCAGGTCTGGGTCACACAGTCTGTGGTCCTCAGGATCAGTGCGAGTGGGGCCCACACTCGGGAGTCCAGGTCTGGGTCACCCAGTCTGTGGTCCTCAGGATCGGGGGACTGGGGCCCAACCTCGGGAGACCAGGTCTGGGTCACACAGTCTGTGGTCCTCAGGATCAGTGGGAGTGGGGCCCACCCTCGGGAGTCCAGGTCTGGGTCACACAGTCTGTGGTCCTCAGGATCAGTGGGAGTGGGGCCCACCCTCGGGAGTCCAGGTCTGGGTCACACAGTCTGTGGTCCTCAGGATCAGTGGGAGTGGGGCCCACCCTCGGGAGACCAGGTCTGGGTCACCCAGTCTGTGGTCCTCAGGATCAGTGGGAGTGGGGCCCACCCTCGGGAGTCCAGGTCTGGGTCACACAGTCTGTGGTCCTCAGGATCAGTGGGAGTGGGGCCCACCCTCGGGAGACCAGGGCTGGGTCACACAGTCTGTGGTCCTCAGGATCAGTGGGAGTGGGGCCCACCCTCGGGAGACCAGGTCTGGGTCACACAGTCTGTGGTCCTCAGGATCAGTGGGAGTAGGGCCCACCCTCGGGAGTCCAGGTCTGGGTCACAGAGTCTGTGGTCCTCAGGATCAGAGGGAGTGAGGCCCACCCTCGGGAGACCAGGTCTGTGTCACACAGTCTGTGGTCCTCAGGATCAGTGGGAGTGGGGCCCACCCTCGGGAGTCCAGGTCTGGGTCACAAAGTCTGTGGTCCTCAGGATCAGTGGGAGTGGGGCCCACCCTCGGGTGACCAGGTCTGGGTCACACAGTCTGTGGTCCTCAGGATCAGTGGGAGTGGGGCCCACCCTCGGGAGACCAGGTCTGGGTCACCCAGTCTGTGGTCCTCAGGATCAGTGGGAGTGGGGCCCACCCTCGGGAGTCCAGGTCTGTGTCACACAGTCTGTGGTCCTCAGGATCAGTGGGAGTGGGGCCCACCCTCGGGTGACCAGGTCTGGGTCACACAGTCTGTGGTCCTCAGGATCAGTGGGAGTGAGGCCCACCCTCGGGAGTCCAGGTCTGGGTCACACAGTCTGTGGTCCTCAGGATCAGTGGGAGTGGGGCCCACCCTCGGGAGTCCAGGTCTGGGTCACACAGTCTGTGGTTCTCAGGATCAGTGGGAGTGGGGCCCACCCTCGGGAGTCCAGGTCTGGGTCACCCAGTCTGTGGTCCTCAGGATCAGTGGGAGAGGGGCCCACCCTCGGGAGACCAGGTCTGGGTCACACAGTCTGTGGTCCTCAGGATCAGTGGGAGTGGGGCCCACCCACGGGAGTCCAGGTCTGGGTCACACAGTCTGTGGTCCTCAGGATCAGTGGGAGTGGGGCCCACCCTCGGGAGTCCAGGTCTGGGTCACACAGTCTGTGGTCGTCAGGATCAGTGGGAGTGGGGCCCACCCTCGGGAGTCTAGGTCTGGGTCACACAGACTGTGGTCCTCAGGATCAGTGGGAGTGGGGCCCACCCTCGGGAGACCAGGTCTGGGTCACACAGTCTGTGGTCCTCAGGATCAGTGGGAGTGGGGCCCACCCTCGGAAGTCCAGGTCTGGGTCACACAGTCTGTGGTCCTCAGGATCAGTGGGAGTGGGGCCCACCCTCGGGAGACCAGGTCTGGGTCACACAGTCTGTGGTCCTCAGGATCAGTGGGAGTGGGGCCCACCCTCGGGAGACCAGGTCTGGGTCACACACTCTGTGGTCCTCAGGATCAGTGGGAGTGGGGCCCACCCTAGGGAGTCCAGGTCTGGGTCACACAGTCTGTGGTCCTCAGGATCAGTGGGAGTGGGGCCCACCCTCGGGAGTCCAGGTCTGTGTCACACAGTCTGTGGTCCTCAGGATCAGTGGGAGTGGGGCCCACCCTCGGGAGACCAGGTCTGGGTCACACAGTCTGTGGTCCTTCGGATCAGTGGGAGTGGGGCCCACCCTCGGGAGTCCAGGTCTGGGTCACACACTCTGTGGTCCTCAGGATCAGTGGGAGTGGGGCCCACCATCGGGAGACCAGGTCTGGGTCACACAGTCTGTGGTCCTCAGGATCAGTGGGAGTGGGGCCCATCCTCGGGAGACCAGGTCTGGGTCACCCAGTCTGTGGTCCTCAGGATCAGTGGGAGTGGGGCCCACCCTCGGGAGTCCAGGTCTGGGTCACACAGTCTGTGGTCCTCAGGATCAGTGGGAGTGGGGCCCACCCTCGGGAGTCCAGGTCTGGGTCACACAGTCTGTGGTCCTCAGGATCAGTGGGAGTGGGGCCCACCCTCGGGAGTCCAGGTCTGGGTCACACAGTCTGTGGTCCTCAGGATCAGTGGGAGTGGGGCCCACCCTCGGGAGACCAGGTCTGGGTCACACAGTCTGTGGTCCTCAGGATCAGGGGGAGTGCGGCCCACCCTCGGGAGTCCAGGTCTGTGTCACACAGTCTGTGGTCCTCAGGATCAGTGGGAGTGGGGCCCACCCTCGGGAGTGCAGGTCTGGGTCACACAGTCTGTGGTCCTCAGGATCAGTGGGAGTGGGGCCCACCCTCGGGAGTCCAGGTCTGGGTCACACAGTCTGTGGTCCTCAGGATCAGTGGGAGTGGGGCCCACCCTCGGAAGACCAGGTCTGGGTCACACAGTCTGTGATCCTCAGGATCAGTGGGAGTGGGGCCCACCCTCGGGAGACCAGGTCTGGGTCACCCAGTCTGTGGTCCTCAGGATCAGTGGGAGTGGGGCCCACCCTCGGGAGACCAGGTCTGGGTCACACAGTCTGTGGTCCTCAGGATCAGTGGGAGTGGGGCCCACCCTCGGGAGTCCAGGTCTGGGTCACACAGTCTGTGGTCCTCAGGATCAGTGGGAGTGGGGCCCACCCTCGGGAGTCCAGGTCTGTGTCACACAGTCTGTGGTCCTCAGGATCAGTGGGAGTGGGGCCCACCCTCTGGAGTCCAGGTCTGGGTCACACAGTCTGTGGTCCTCAGGATCAGTGGGAGTGAGGCCCACCCTCGGGAGTCCAGGTCTGGGTCACACAGTCTGTGGTCCTCAGGATCAGTGGGACTGATGCCCACCCTCGGGAGTCCAGGTCTGGGTCACACAGTCTGTGGTCCTCAGGATCAGTGGGAGTGGGGCCCACCCTCGGGAGACCAGGTCTGGGTCACACAGTCTGTGGTCCTCAGGATCAGTGGGAGTGGGGCCCACCCTCGGGAGTCCAGGTCTGGGTCACACAGTCTGTGGTGCTCAGGATCAGTGGGAGTGGGGCCCACCCTCGGGAGACCAGGTCTGGGTCACACAGTCTGTGGTCCTCAGGATCAGTGGGAGTGGGGCCCACCCTCGGGAGTCCAGGTCTGGGTCTCACAGTCTGTGGTCCTCAGGATCAGTGGGAGTGGGGCCCACCCTCGGGAGACCAGGTCTGGGTCACACAGTCTGTGGTCCTCAGGATCAGTGGGAGTGGGGCCCACCCTCGGGTGACCAGGTCTGGGTCACACAGTCTGTGGTCCTCAGGATCAGTGGGAGTGTGGCCCACCCTCGGGAGTCCAGGTCTGGGTCACACAGTCTGTGGTCTTCAGGATCAGTGGGAGTGGGGCCCACCCTCGGGAGTCCAGGTCTGGGTCACACAGTCTGTGGTCCTCAGGATCAGTGGGAGAGGGGCCCACCCTCGGGAGTCCAGGTCTGGGTCACACAGTCTGTGGTCCTCAGGATCAGTGGGAGTGGGGCCCACCCTCGGGAGACCAGGTCTGGGTCACACAGTCTGTGGTCCTCAGGATCAGTGGGAGTGGGGCCCACCCTCGGGAGTCCAGGTCTGGGTCACACAGTCTGTGGTCCTCAGGATCAGTGGGAGTGGGGCCCACCCTCGGGAGACCAGGTCTGGGTCACCCAGTCTGTGGTCCTCAGGATCAGTGGGAGTGGGGCCCACCCTCGGGAGACCAGGTCTGGGTCACACAGTCTGTGGTCCTCAGGATCAGTGGGAGTGGGGCCCACCCTCGGGAGTCCAGGTCTGGGTCACACAGTCTGTGGTCCTCAGGATCAGTGGGAGTGAGGCCCACCCCCGGGAGTCCAGGTCTGGGTCACACAGTCTGTGGTCCTCAGGATCAGTGGGAGTGGGGCCCACCCTCGGGAGTCCAGGTCTGGGTCACACACTCTGTGGTCCTCAGGATCAGTGGGAGTGGGGCCCGCACTCGGGAGTCCAGGTCTGGGTCACACAGTCTGTGGTCCTCAGGATCAGTGGGAGTGAGGCCCACCCTCGGGAGACCAGGTCTGGGTCACACAGTCTGTGGTCCTCAGGATCAGTGGGAGTGGGGCCCACCCTCGGGAGTCCAGGTCTGGGTCACACAGTGTGTGGTCCTCAGGATCAGTGGGAGTGGGGCCCACCCTCGGGAGTCCAGGTCTGGGTCACCCAGTCTGTGGTCCTGAGGATCAGTGGGAGTGAGGCCCACCCTCGGGAGTCCAGGTCTGGGTCACACAGTCTGTGGTCCTCAAGATCAGTGGGAGAGGGGCCCACCCTCGGGAGTCCAGGTCTGGGTCACACAGTCTGTGGTCCTCAGGATCAGTGGGAGTGGGGCCCACCCTCGGGAGTCCAGGTCTGGGTCACACAGTCTGTGGTCCTCAGGATCAGTGGGAGTGGGGCCCACCCTCGGGAGTCCAGGTCTGGGTCACACAGTCTGTGGTCCTTCGGATCAGTGGGATTGGGGCCCACCCTCGGGAGACCAGGTCTGGGTCACACAGTCTGTGGTCCTCAGGATCAGTGGGAGAGGGGCCCACCCTCGGGAGTCCAGGTCTGGGTCACACAGTCTGTGGTCCTCAGGATCAGTGGGAGTGGGGCCCACCCTCGGGAGACCAGGTCTGGGTCACACAGTCTGTGGTCCTCAGGATCAGTGGGAGTGGGGCCCACCCTCGGGAGTCCAGGTCTGGGTCACACAGTCTGTGGTCCTCAGGATCAGTGGGAGTGGGGCCCACCCTCGGGTGACCAGGTCTGGGTCACACAGTCTGTGGTCCTCAGGATCAGTGGGAGTGGGGCCCACCCTCGGGAGACCAGGTCTGGGTCACACAGTCTGTGGTCCTCAGGATCAGTGGGAGTGGGGCACACGCTCGGGAGACCAGGTCTGGGTCTCACAGTCTGTGGTCCTCAGGATCAGTGGGAGTGGGGCCCACCCTCGGGAGTCCAGGTCTGGGTCACCCAGTCTGTGGTCCTCAGGATCAGTGGGAGTGGGGCCCACCCTCGGGAGTCCAGGTCTGGGTCACACAGTCTGTGGTCCTCAGGATCAGTGGGAGTGGGGCCCACCCTCGGGAGTCCAGGTCTGGGTCACACAGTCTGTGGTCCTCAGGATCAGTGGGAGTGAGGCCCACCCTCGGGAGTCCAGGTCTGGGTCACACAGTCTGTGGTCCTCAGGATCAGTGGGAGTGAGGCCCACCCTCGGGAGACCAGGTCTGGGTCACACAGTCTGTGGTCCTCAGGATCATTGGGAGTGGGGCCCACCCTCGGGAGTCCAGGTCTGGGTCACACATTCTGTGGTCCTCAGGATCAGTGGGAGTGGGGCCCACCCTCGGGAGACCAGGTCTGGGTCACACAGTCTGTGGTCCTCAGGATCAGTGCGAGTGGGGCCCACCCTCGGGAGTCCAGGTCTGGGTCACACAGTCTGTGGTGCTCAGGATCAGTGGGAGTGGGGAACACCCTCGGGAGTCCAGTTCTGGGTCACACAGTCTGTGGTCCTCAGGATCAGTGGGAGTGGGGCCCACCCTCGGGAGTCCAGGTCTGGGTCACCCAGTCTGTGGTCCTCAGGATCAGTGGGAGTGGGGCCCACCCTCGGGAGACCAGGTCTGGGTCACACAGTCTGTGGTCCTTAGGATCAGTGGGAGTGGGGCCCACCCTCGGGAGTCCAGGTCTGGGTCACACATTCTGTGGTCCTCAGGATCAATGGGAGTGGGGCCCAACCTCTGGATTCCAGGTCTGGGTCACACATTCTGTGGTCCTCAGGATCAGTGGGAGTGGGGCCCACCCTCGGGAGACCAGGTCTGGGTCACACAGTCTGTGGTCCTCAGGATCAGTGGGAGTGGGGCCCACCCTCGGGAGTCCAGGTCTGGGTCACCCAGTCTGTGGTCCTCAGGATCAGTGGGAGTGGGGCCCACCCTCGGGAGACCAGGGCTGGGTCACACACTCTGTGGTCCTCAGGATCAGTGGGAGTGGGGCCCATCCTCGGGAGTCCAGGTCTGGGTCACACACTCTGTGGTCCTCAGGATCAGTGGGAGTGAGGCCCACCCTCGGGAGTCCAGGTCTGGGTCACACAGTCTGTGGTCCTCAGGATCAGTGGGAGTGGGGCCCACCCTCGGGAGATCAGGTCTGGGTCACCCAGTCTGTGGTCCTCAGGATCAGTGGGAGTGGGGCCCACCCTCGGGAGTCTAGGTCTGGGTCACACACTCTGTGGTCCTCAGGATCAGTGGGAGTGGGGCACACCCTCGGGAGACCAGGGCTGGGTCACACAGTCTGTGGTCCTCAGGATCAGTGGGAGTGGGGCCCACCCTCGGGAGTCCAGGTCTGGGTCACACAGTCTGTGGTCCTCAGGATCAGTGGGAGTGGGGCCCTCCCTCGGGAGACCAGGTCTGGGTCACACAGTCTGTGGTCCTCAGGATCAGTGGGAGTGGGGCCCACCCTCGGGAGTCCAGGTCTGGGTCACACAGTCTGTGGTCCTCAGGATCAGTGGGATTGGGGCCCACCCTCGGGAGACCAGGTCTGGGTCACACAGTCTGTGGTCCTCAGGATCAGTGGGAGTGGGGCCCACCCTCGGGAGTCCAGGTCTGGGTCACACAGTCTGTGGTCCTCAGGATCAGTGGGAGTGGGGCCCACCCTCGGGAGACCAGGTCTGGGTCACACACTCTGTGGTCCTCAGGATCAGTGGGAGTGGGGCCCACCCTCGGGAGTCCAGGTCTGGGTCACACACTCTGTGGTCCTCAGGATCAGTGGGAGTGGGGCCCACCCTCGGGAGTCCAGGTCTGGGTCACACAGTCTGTGGTCCTCAGGATCAGTGGGAGTGGGGCCCACCCTCGGGTGACCAGGTCTGGGTCACACAGTCTGTGGTCCTCAGGATCAGTGGGAGTGGGGCCCACCCTCGGGAGACCAGGTCTGGGTCACACAGTCTGTGGTCCTCAGGATCAGTGGGAGTGGGGCACACGCTCGGGAGACCAGGTCTGGGTCTCACAGTCTGTGGTCCTCAGGATCAGTGGGAGTGGGGCCCACCCTCGGGAGTCCAGGTCTGGGTCACCCAGTCTGTGGTCCTCAGGATCAGTGGGAGTGGGGCCCACCCTCGGGAGTCCAGGTCTGGGTCACACAGTCTGTGGTCCTCAGGATCAGTGGGAGTGGGGCCCACCCTCGGGAGTCCAGGTCTGGGTCACACAGTCTGTGGTCCTCAGGATCAGTGGGAGTGAGGCCCACCCTCGGGAGTCCAGGTCTGGGTCACACAGTCTGTGGTCCTCAGGATCAGTGGGAGTGAGGCCCACCCTCGGGAGACCAGGTCTGGGTCACACAGTCTGTGGTCCTCAGGATCATTGGGAGTGGGGCCCACCCTCGGGAGTCCAGGTCTGGGTCACACATTCTGTGGTCCTCAGGATCAGTGGGAGTGGGGCCCACCCTCGGGAGACCAGGTCTGGGTCACACAGTCTGTGGTCCTCAGGATCAGTGCGAGTGGGGCCCACCCTCGGGAGTCCAGGTCTGGGTCACACAGTCTGTGGTGCTCAGGATCAGTGGGAGTGGGGCCCACCCTCGGGAGTCCAGTTCTGGGTCACACAGTCTGTGGTCCTCAGGATCAGTGGGAGTGGGGCCCACCCTCGGGAGTCCAGGTCTGGGTCACCCAGTCTGTGGTCCTCAGGATCAGTGGGAGTGGGGCCCACCCTCGGGAGACCAGGTCTGGGTCACACAGTCTGTGGTCCTTAGGATCAGTGGGAGTGGGGCCCACCCTCGGGAGTCCAGGTCTGGGTCACACATTCTGTGGTCCTCAGGATCAATGGGAGTGGGGCCCAACCTCTGGATTCCAGGTCTGGGTCACACATTCTGTGGTCCTCAGGATCAGTGGGAGTGGGGCCCATCCTCGGGAGTCCAGGTCTGGGTCACACAGTCTGTGGTCCTCAGGATCAGTGGGAGTGGGGCCCACCCTCGGGAGTCCAGGTCTGGGTCACCCAGTCTGTGGTCCTCAGGATCAGTGGGAGTGGGGCCCACCCTCGGGAGACCAGGTCTGGGTCATCCAGTCTGTGGTCCTCAGGATCAGTGGGAGTGGGGCCCACCCTCGGGAGACCAGGTCTGGGTCACACAGTCTGTGGTCCTCAGGATCAATGGGAGTGGGGCCCAACCTCTGGATTCCAGGTCTGGGTCACACAGTCTGTGGTCCTCAGGATCAGTGGGAGTGGGGCCCACCCTCGGGAGTCCAGGTCTGGGTCACACAGTCTGTGGTCCTCAGGATCAGTGGGAGTGGGGCCCACCCTCGGGAGTCCAGGTCTGGGTCACACAGTCTGTGGTCCTCAGGATCAGTGGGAGTGGGGCACACCCTCGGGAGTCCAGGTCTGGGTCACACAGTCTGTGGTCCTCAGGATCAGTGGGAGTGGGGCCCACCCTCGGGAGACCAGGTCTGGGTCACACAGTCTGTGGTCCTCAGGATCAGTGGGAGTGGGGCCCTCCCTCGGGAGTCCAGGTCTGGGTCACCCAGTCTGTGGTCCTCAGGATCAGTGGGAGTGGGGCCCACCCTCGGGAGTCCAGGTCTGGGTCACCCAGTCTGTGGTCCTCAGGATCAGTGGGAGTGGGGCCCACCCTCGGGAGACCAGGTCTGGGTCACACAGTCTGTGGTCCTCAGGATCAGTGGGAGTGGGGCCCTCCCTCGGGAGTCCAGGTCTGGGTCACCCAGTCTGTGGTCCTCAGGATCAGTGGGAGTGGGGCCCACCCTCGGGAGTCCAGGTCTGGGTCACCCAGTCTGTGGTGCTCAGGATCAGTGGGAGTGGGGCCCACCCTCCGGAGACCAGGTCTGGGTCACACAGTCTGTGGTCCTCAGGATCAGTGGGAGTGGGGCCCACCCTCGGGAGTCCAGGTCTGGGTCACACACTCTGTGGTCCTCAGGATCAGTGGGAGTGAGGCCCACCCTCGGGAGACCAGGTCTGGGTCACACAGTCTGTGGTCCTCAGGATCAGTGGGAGTGGGGCCCACCCTCGGGAGTCCAGGTCTATGTCACACAGTCTGTGGTCCTCAGGATCAGTAGGAGTGGGGCCCACCCTCGGGAGTCCAGGTCTGGGTCACACAGTCTGTGGTCCTCAGGATCAGTGGGAGTGGGGCCCACCCTCGGGAGACCAGGTCTGGGTCACCCAGTCTGTGGTCCTCAGGATCAGTGGGAGTGGGGCCCACCCTTGGGAGACCAGGTCTGGGTCACACAGTCTGTGGTCCTCAGGATCAGTGGGAGTGGGGCCCACCCTCGGGAGTCCAGGTCTGGGTCACACAGTCTGTGGTCCTCAAGATCAGTGGGAGAGGGGCCCACCCTCGGGAGTCCAGGTCTGGGTCACACAGTCTGTGGTCCTCAGGATCAGTGGGAGTGGGGCCCACCCTCGGGAGTCCAGGTCTGGGTCACACAGTCTGTGGTCCTCAGGATCAGTGGGAGTGGGGCCCACCCTCGGGAGTCCAGGTCTGGGTCACACAGTCTGTGGTCCTTCGGATCAGTGGGATTGGGGCCCACCCTCGGGAGACCAGGTCTGGGTCACACAGTCTGTGGTCCTCAGGATCAGTGGGAGAGGGGCCCACCCTCGGGAGTCCAGGTCTGGGTCACACAGTCTGTGGTCCTCAGGATCAGTGGGAGTGGGGCCCACCCTCGGGAGACCAGGTCTGGGTCACACAGTCTGTGGTCCTCAGGATCAGTGGGAGTGGGGCCCACCCTCGGGAGTCCAGGTCTGGGTCACCCAGTCTGTGGTCCTCAGGATCAGTGGGAGTGGGGCCCACCCTCGGGAGACCAGGGCTGGGTCACACACTCTGTGGTCCTCAGGATCAGTGGGAGTGGGGCCCATCCTCGGGAGTCCAGGTCTGGGTCACACACTCTGTGGTCCTCAGGATCAGTGGGAGTGAGGCCCACCCTCGGGAGTCCAGGTCTGGGTCACACAGTCTGTGGTCCTCAGGATCAGTGGGAGTGGGGCCCACCCTCGGGAGATCAGGTCTGGGTCACCCAGTCTGTGGTCCTCAGGATCAGTGGGAGTGGGGCCCACCCTCGGGAGTCTAGGTCTGGGTCACACACTCTGTGGTCCTCAGGATCAGTGGGAGTGGGGCACACCCTCGGGAGACCAGGGCTGGGTCACACAGTCTGTGGTCCTCAGGATCAGTGGGAGTGGGGCCCACCCTCGGGAGTCCAGGTCTGGGTCACACAGTCTGTGGTCCTCAGGATCAGTGGGAGTGGGGCCCTCCCTCGGGAGACCAGGTCTGGGTCACACAGTCTGTGGTCCTCAGGAACAGTGGGAGTGGGGCCCACCCTCGGGAGTCCAGGTCTGGGTCACACAGTCTGTGGTCCTCAGGATCAGTGGGATTGGGGCCCACCCTCGGGAGACCAGGTCTGGGTCACACAGTCTGTGGTCCTCAGGATCAGTGGGAGTGGGGCCCACCCTCGGGAGTCCAGGTCTGGGTCACACAGTCTGTGGTCCTCAGGATCAGTGGGAGTGGGGCCCACCCTCGGGAGACCAGGTCTGGGTCACACACTCTGTGGTCCTCAGGATCAGTGGGAGTGGGGCCCACCCTCGGGAGTCCAGGTCTGGGTCACACACTCTGTGGTCCTCAGGATCAGTGGGAGTGGGGCCCACCCTCGGGAGTCCAGGTCTGTGTCACACAGTCTGTGGTCCTCAGGATCAGTGGGAGTGGGGCCCACCCTCGGGTGACCAGGTCTGGGTCACACAGTCTGTGGTCCTCAGGATCAGTGGGAGTGGGGCCCACGCTCGGGAGACCAGGTCTGGGTCTCACAGTCTGTGGTCCTCAGGATCAGTGGGAGTGGGGCCCACCCTCGGGAGTCCAGGTCTGGGTCACCCAGTCTGTGGTCCTCAGGATCAGTGGGAGTGGGGCCCACCCTCGGGAGTCCAGGTCTGGGTCACACAGTCTGTGGTCCTCAGGATCAGTGGGAGTGGGGCCCACCCTCGGGAGTCCAGGTCTGGGTCACACAGTCTGTGGTCCTCAGGATCAGTGGGAGTGAGGCCCACCCTCGGGAGTCCAGGTCTGGGTCACACAGTCTGTGGTCCTCAGGATCAGTGGGAGTGAGGCCCACCCTCGGGAGACCAGGTCTGGGTCACACAGTCTGTGGTCCTCAGGATCATTGGGAGTGGGGCCCACCCTCGGGAGTCCAGGTCTGGGTCACACACTCTGTGGTCCTCAGGATCAGTGGGAGTGGGGCCCACCCTCGGGAGACCAGGTCTGGGTCACACAGTCTGTGGTCCTCAGGATCAGTGCGAGTGGGGCCCACCCTCGGGAGTCCAGGTCTGGGTCACACAGTCTGTGGTGCTCAGGATCAGTGGGAGTGGGGCCCACCCTCGGGAGTCCAGTTCTGGGTCACACAGTCTGTGGTCCTCAGGATCAGTGGGAGTGGGGCCCACCCTCGGGAGTCCAGGTCTGGGTCACCCAGTCTGTGGTCCTCAGGATCAGTGGGAGTGGGGCCCACCCTCGGGAGTCCAGGTCTGTGTCACACAGTCTGTGGTCCTCAGGATCAGTGGGAGTGGGGCCCACCCTCGGGAGACCAGGTCTGGGTCACACAGTCTGTGGTCCTTAGGATCAGTGGGAGTGGGGCCCACCCTCGGGAGTCCAGGTCTGGGTCACACATTCTGTGGTCCTCAGGATCAATGGGAGTGGGGCCCAACCTCTGGATTCCAGGTCTGGGTCACACATTCTGTGGTCCTCAGGATCAGTGGGAGTGGGGCCCATCCTCGGGAGTCCAGGTCTGGGTCACACAGTCTGTGGTCCTCAGGATCAGTGGGAGTGGGGCCCACCCTCGGGAGTCCAGGTCTGGGTCACCCAGTCTGTGGTCCTCAGGATCAGTGGGAGTGGGGCCCACCCTCGGGAGACCAGGTCTGGGTCATCCAGTCTGTGGTCCTCAGGATCAGTGGGAGTGGGGCCCACCCTCGGGAGACCAGGTCTGGGTCACACAGTCTGTGGTCCTCAGGATCAATGGGAGTGGGGCCCAACCTCTGGATTCCAGGTCTGGGTCACACAGTCTGTGGTCCTCAGGATCAGTGGGAGTGGGGCCCACCCTCGGGAGTCCAGGTCTGGGTCACACAGTCTGTGGTCCTCAGGATCAGTGGGAGTGGGGCACACCCTCGGGAGTCCAGGTCTGGGTCACACAGTCTGTGGTCCTCAGGATCAGTGGGAGTGGGGCCCACCCTCGGGAGACCAGGTCTGGGTCACACAGTCTGTGGTCCTCAGGATCAGTTTGAGTGGGGCCCTCCCTCGGGAGTCCAGGTCTGGGTCACCCAGTCTGTGGTCCTCAGGATCAGTGGGAGTGGGGCCCACCCTCGGGAGTCCAGGTCTGGGTCACCCAGTCTGTGGTGCTCAGGATCAGTGGGAGTGGGGCCCACCCTCCGGAGACCAGGTCTGGGTCACACAGTCTGTGGTCCTCAGGATCAGTGGGAGTGGGGCCCACCCTCGGGAGTCCAGGTCTGGGTCACACAGTCTGTGGTCCTCAGGATCAGTGGGAGTGGGGCCCACCCTCGGGAGTCCAGGTCTGGGTCACACACTCTGTGGTCCTCAGGATCAGTGGGAGTGAGGCCCACCCTCGGGAGACCAGGTCTGGGTCACACAGTCTGTGGTCCTCAGGATCAGTGGGAGTGGGGCCCACCCTCGGGAGTCCAGGTCTATGTCACACAGTCTGTGGTCCTCAGTATCAGTGGGAGTGAGGCCCACCCTCGGGAGACCAGGTCTGGGTCACACAGTCTGTGGTCCTCAGGATCAGTAGGAGTGGGGCCCACCCTCGGGAGTCCAGGTCTGGGTCACACAGTCTGTGGTCCTCAGGATCAGTGGGAGTGGGGCCCACCCTCGGGAGACCAGGTCTGGGTCACCCAGTCTGTGGTCCTCAGGATCAGTGGGAGTGGGGCCCACCCTTGGGAGACCAGGTCTGGGTCACACAGTCTGTGGTCCTCAGGATCAGTGGGAGTGGGGCCCACCCTCGGGAGTCCAGGTCTGGGTCACCCAGTCTGTGGTCCTCAGGATCAGTGAGAGTGGGGCCCACCCTCGGGAGTCCAGGTCTGGGTCACACAGTCTGTGGTCCTCAGGATCAGTAGGAGTGGGGCACACCCTCGGGAGACCAGGTCTGGGTCACACAGTCTGTGGTCCTCAGGATCAGTGGGAGTGGGGCCCACCCTCGGGAGACCAGGTCTGGGTCACACAGTCTGTGGTCCTCAGGATCAGTGGTAATGGGGCCCACCCTCGGGAGACCAGGTCTGGGTCACACACTCTGTGGTCCTCAGGATCAGTGGGAGTGGGGCCCACCCTCAGGAGTCCAGGTCTGGGTCACACAGTCTGTGGTCCTCAGGATCAGTGGGAGTGGGGCCCACCCTCGGGAGACCAGGTCTGGGTCACACAGTCTGTGGTCCTCAGGATCAGTGGGAGTGGGGCCCACCCTCGGGAGTCCAGGTCTGGGTCACACAGTCTGTGGTCCTCAGGATCAGTGGGAGTGGGGCCAACCCTCGGGAGTCCAGGTCTGGGTCACACACTCTGTGGTCCTCAGGATCAGTGGGAGTGGGGCCCACCCTCGGGAGACCAGGTCTGGGTCACACAGTCTGTGGTCCTCAGGATCAGTGGGAGTGGGGCACACCCTCGGGAGTCCAGGTCTGGGTCACACAGTCTGTGGTCCTCAGGATCAGTGGGAGTGGGGCCCACCCTCGGGAGACCAGGGCTGGGTCACACAGTCTGTGGTCCTCAGGATCAGTGGGAGTGGGGCCCACCCTCGGGAGTCCAGGTCTGGGTCACACAGTCTGTGGTCCTCAGGATCAGTGGGAGTGGGGCCCACCCTCGGGAGACCAGGGCTGGGTCACACAGTGTGTGGTCCTCAGGATCAGTGGGAGTGGGGCCCACCCTCGGGAGACCAGGTCTGGGTCATACAGTCTGTGGTCCTCAGGATCAGTGGGAGTGGGGCCCACCCTCGGGAGTCCAGGTCTGGGTCTCACAGTCTGTGGTCCTCAGGATCAGTGGGAGTGGGGCCCACCCTCGGGAGACCAGGTCTGTGTCACACAGTCTGTGGTCCTCAGGATCAGTGGGATTGGGGCCCACCCTCGGGAGTCCAGGTCTGGGTCACACAGTCTGTGGTCCTCAGGATCAGTGGGAGTGGGGCCCACCCTCGGGAGTCCAGGTCTGGGTCACACAGTCTGTGGTCCTCAGGATCAGTGGGAGTGGGGCCCACCCTCGGGAGTCCAGGTCTGGGTCACACCGTCTGTGGTCCTCAGGATCAGTGGGAGTGGGGCCCACCCTCGGGAGTCCATGTCTGGGTCACACAGTCTGTGGTCCTCAGGATCAGTGGGAGTGGGGCCCACCCTCGGGTGACCAGGTCTGGGTCACACAGTCTGTGGTCCTCAGGATCAGTGGGAGTGGGGCCCACCCTCGGGAGACCAGGGCTGGGTCACACAGTCTGTGGTCCTCAGGATCAGTGGGAGTGGGGCCCACCCTCGGGAGACCAGGTCTGGGTCACCCAGTCTGTGGTCCTCAGGATCAGTGGGAGTGGGGCCCACCCTCGGGAGTCCAGGTCTGGGTCACCCAGTCTGTGGTGCTCAGGATCAGTGGGAGTGGGGCCCACACTCGGGAGACCAGGTCTGGGTCACACAGTCTGTGGTCCTCAGGATCAGTGGGAGTGGGGCTCACCCTCGGGAGACCAGGTCTGGGTCACACACTCTGTGGTCCTCAGGATCAGTGGGAGTGAGGCCCACCCTCGGGAGACCAGGTCTGGGTCACCCAGTCTGTGGTCCTCAGGATCAGTGGGAGTGGGGCCCACCCTCGGGAGTCCAGGTCTGGGTCACACAGTCTGTGGTCCTCAGGATCAGTGGGAGTGGGGCCCACCCTCGGGAGTCCAGGTCTGGGTCACACAGTCTGTGGTCCTCAGGATCAGTGGGAGTGGGGCCCACCCTCGGGAGACCAGGTCTGGGTCACACAGTCTGTGGTCCTCAGGATCAGTGGGAATGGGGCCCACCCTCGGGAGTCCAGGTCTGGGTCAACCAGTCTGTGATCCTCAGGATCAGTGGGAGTGGGGCCCACCCTCGGGAGTCCAGGTCTAGGTCACCCAGTCTGTGGTCCTCAGGATCAGTGGGAGTGGGGCCCACCCTCGGGTGACCAGGTCTGGGTCACACAGTCTGTGGTCCTGAGGATCAGTGGGAGTGGGGCCCACCCTCGGGAGACCAGGTCTGGGTCACACAGTCTGTGGTCCTCAGGATCAGTGGGAGTGGGGCCCACCCTCGGGAGTCCAGGTCTGGGTCACCCAGTCTGTGGTCCTCAGGATCAGTGGGAGTGGGGCCCACCCTCGGGAGTCCAGGTCTGGGTCACACAGTCTGTGGTCCTCAGGATCAGTGGGAGTGAGGCCCACCCTCGGGAGACCAGGTCTGGGTCACACAGTCTGTGGTCCTCAGGATCAGTGGGAGTGAGGCCCACCCTCGGGAGACCAGGTCTGGGTCTCACAGTCTGTGGTCCTCAGGATCAGTGGGAGTGGGGCCCACCCTCGGGAGTCCAGGTCTGGGTCACACAGTCTGTGGTCCTCAGGATCAGTGGGAGAGGGGCCCACCCTCGGGAGTCCAGGTCTGGGTCACACAGTCTGTGGTCCTCAGGATCAGTGGGAGTGAGGCCCACCCTCGGGAGTCCAGGTCTGGGTCACACAGTCTGTGGTCCTCAGGATCAGTGGGAGTGGGGCCCACCCTCGGGAGACCAGGTCTGGGTCACACAGTCTGTGGTCCTCAGGATCAGTGGGAGTGGGGCCCACCCTCGGGAGTCCAGGTCTGGGTCACACAGTCTGTGGTCCTCAGGATCAGTGGGAGTGGGGCCCACCCTCGGGAGACCAGGTCTGGGTCACACAGTCTGTGGTCGTCAGGATCAGTGGGAGTGGGGCCCACCCTCGGGAGACCAGGTCTGGGTCACACAGTCTGTGGTCCTCAGGATCAGTGGGAGTGGGGCCCACCCTCGGGAGACCAGGTCTGGGTCACACAGTCTGTGGTTCTCAGGATCAGTGGGAGTGGGGCCCACCCTCGGGAGTCCAGGTCTGGGTCACACACTCTGTGGTCCTCAGGATCAGTGGGAGTGGGGCCCACCCTCGGGAGTCCAGGTCTGGGTCACACACTCTGTGGTCCTCAGGATCATTGGGAGTGGGGCCCACCATCGGGAGACCAGGTCTGGGTCACCCAGTCTATGGTCCTCAGGATCAGTGGGAGTGGGGCCCACCCTCGGGAGACCAGGTCTGGGTCACACAGTCTGTGGTCCTCAGGATCAGTGGGATTGGGGCCCACCCTCTGGAGACCAGGTCTGGGTCACACAGTCTGTGGTCCTCAGGATCAGTGGGAGTGGGGCCCACCCTCGGGAGACCAGGTCTGGGTCACCCAGTCTGTGGTCCTCAGGATCAGTGGGAGTGGGGCCCACCCTCGGGAGACCAGGTCTGGGTCACACAGTCTGTGGTCCTCAGGATCAGTGGGAGTGGGGCCCACCCTCGGGAGTCCAGGTCTGGGTCACACAGTCTGTGGTCCTCAGGATCAGTGGGAGTGAGGCACACCCTCGGGAGAACAGGTCTGGGTCACACAGTCTGTGGTCCTCAGGATCAGTGGGAGTGGGGCACACCCTCGGGAGTCCAGGTCTGGGTCACACACTCTGTGTTCCTCAGGATCAGTGGGAGTGGGGCCCACCCTCGGGAGTCCAGGTCTGGGTCACACAGTCTGTGGTCCTCAGGATCAGGGGGAGTGCGGCCCACCCTCGGGAGACCAGGTCTGGGTCACACAGTCTGTGATCCTCAGGATCAGTGGGAGTGGGGCCCACCCTCGGGAGTCCAGGTCTGTGTCACACAGTCTGTGGTCCTCAGGATCAGTGGGAGTGGGGCCCACCCTCGGGAGTCCAGGTCTGGGTCACACAGTCTGTGGTCCTCAGGATCAGTGGGAGTGGGGCCCACCCTCGGGAGTCCAGGTCTGGGTCACACAGTCTGTGGTCCTCAGGATCAGTGGGAGTGAGGCCCACCCTCGGGAGTCCAGGTCTGGGTCACACAGTCTGTGGTCCTCAGGATCAGTGGGAGTGGGGCCCACCCTCGGGAGTCCAGGTCTGGGTCACACCGTCTGTGGTCCTCAGGATCAGTGGGAGTGGGGCCCACCCTCGGGAGTCCAGGTCTGGGTCACACAGTCTGTGGTCCTCAGGATCAGTGGGAGTGGGGCCCACCCTCGGGAGTCCAGGTCTGGGTCACACAGTCTGTGGTCCTCAGGATCAGTGGGAGTGGGGCCCACCCTCGGGAGACCAGGTCTGGGTCACACAGTCTGTGGTCCTCAGGATCAGTGGGAATGGGGCCCACCCTCGGGAGTCCAGGTCTGGGTCAACCAGTCTGTGATCCTCAGGATCAGTGGGAGTGGGGCCCACCCTCGGGAGTCCAGGTCTGGGTCACCCAGTCTGTGGTCCTCAGGATCAGTGGGAGTGGGGCCCACCCTCGGGTGACCAGGTCTGGGTCACACAGTCTGTGGTCCTGAGGATCAGTGGGAGTGGGGCCCACCCTCGGGAGACCAGGTCTGGGTCACACAGTCTGTGGTCCTCAGGATCAGTGGGAGTGGGGCCCACCCTCGGGAGTCCAGGTCTGGGTCACCCAGTCTGTGGTCCTCAGGATCAGTGGGAGTGGGGCCCACCCTCGGGAGTCCAGGTCTGGGTCACACAGTCTGTGGTCCTCAGGATCAGTGGGAGTGAGGCCCACCCTCGGGAGACCAGGTCTGGGTCACACAGTCTGTGGTCCTCAGGATCAGTGGGAGTGAGGCCCACCCTCGGGAGACCAGGTCTGGGTCTCACAGTCTGTGGTCCTCAGGATCAGTGGGAGTGGGGCCCACCCTCGGGAGTCCAGGTCTGGGTCACACAGTCTGTGGTCCTCAGGATCAGTGGGAGAGGGGCCCACCCTCGGGAGTCCAGGTCTGGGTCACACAGTCTGTGGTCCTCAGGATCAGTGGGAGTGAGGCCCACCCTCGGGAGTCCAGGTCTGGGTCACACAGTCTGTGGTCCTCAGGATCAGTGGGAGTGGGGCCCACCCTCGGGAGACCAGGTCTGGGTCACACAGTCTGTGGTCCTCAGGATCAGTGGGAGTGGGGCCCACCCTCGGGAGTCCAGGTCTGGGTCACACAGTCTGTGGTCCTCAGGATCAGTGGGAGTGGGGCCCACCCTCGGGAGACCAGGTCTGGGTCACACAGTCTGTGGTCGTCAGGATCAGTGGGAGTGGGGCCCACCCTCGGGAGTCCAGGTCTGGGTCACACACTCTGTGGTCCTCAGGATCAGTGGGAGTGGGGCCCACCCTCGGGAGTCCAGGTCTGGGTCACACACTCTGTGGTCCTCAGGATCATTGGGAGTGGGGCCCACCATCGGGAGACCAGGTCTGGGTCACCCAGTCTATGGTCCTCAGGATCAGTGGGAGTGGGGCCCACCCTCGGGAGACCAGGTCTGGGTCACACAGTCTGTGGTCCTCAGGATCAGTGGGATTGGGGCCCACCCTCTGGAGACCAGGTCTGGGTCACACAGTCTGTGGTCCTCAGGATCAGTGGGAGTGGGGCCCACCCTCGGGAGACCAGGTCTGGGTCACCCAGTCTGTGGTCCTCAGGATCAGTGGGAGTGGGGCCCACCCTCGGGAGACCAGGTCTGGGTCACACAGTCTGTGGTCCTCAGGATCAGTGGGAGTGGGGCCCACCCTCGGGAGTCCAGGTCTGGGTCACACAGTCTGTGGTCCACAGGATCAGTGGGAGTGAGGCACACCCTCGGGAGAACAGGTCTGGGTCACACAGTCTGTGGTCCTCAGGATCAGTGGGAGTGGGGCCCACCCTCGGGAGTCCAGGTCTGTGTCACACAGTCTGTGGTCCTCAGGATCAGTGGGAGTGGGGCCCACCCTCGGGAGTCCAGGTCTGGGTCACACACTCTGTGGTCCTCAGGATCAGTGGGAGTGGGGCCCACCCTCGGGAGTCCAGGTCTGGGTCACACAGTCTGTGGTCCTCAGGATCAGGGGGAGTGCGGCCCACCCTCGGGAGACCAGGTCTGGGTCACACAGTCTGTGATCCTCAGGATCAGTGGGAGTGGGGCCCACCCTCGGGAGTCCAGGTCTGTGTCACACAGTCTGAGGTCCTCAGGATCAGTGGGAGTGGGGCCCACCCTCGGGAGTCCAGGTCTGGGTCACACAGTCTGTGGTCCTCAGGATCAGTGGGAGTGGGGCCCACCCTCGGGAGTCCAGGTCTGGGTCACACAGTCTGTGGTCCTCAGGATCAGTGGGAGTGAGGCCCACCCTCGGGAGTCCAGGTCTGGGTCACACAGTCTGTGGTCCTCAGGATCAGTGGGAGTGGGGCCCACCCTCGGGAGTCCAGGTCTGGGTCACCCAGTCTGTGGTCCTCAGGATCAGTGGGAGTGGGGCCCACCCTCGGGAGACCAGGTCTGGGTCACACACTCTGTGGTCCTCAGGATCAGTGGGAGTGGGGCCCACCCTCGGGAGTCCAGGTCTGGGTCACACACTCTGTGTTCCTCAGGATCAGTGGGAGTGGTGCCCACCCTCGGGAGTCCAGGTCTGGGTCACACAGTCTGTGGTCCTCAGGATCAGTGGGAGTGGGGCCCACCCTCGGGAGTCCAGGTCTGGGTCACACAGTCTGTGGTCCTCAGGATCAGTGGGAGTGGGGCCCACCCTCGGGAGACCAGGTCTGTGTCACACAGTCTGTGGTCCTCAGGATCAGTGGGAGTGGGGCCCACCCTCGGGAGACCAGGTCTGGGTCACACAGTCTGTGGTCCTCAGGATCAGTGGGAGTGGGGCCCACCCTCCAGAGTCCAGGTCTGGGTCACACAGTCTGTGGTCCTCAGGATCAGTGGGAGTGGGGCCCACCCTCGGGAGACCAGGTCTGGGTCACACAGTCTGTGGTCCTCAGGATCAGTGGGAGTGGGGCCCACCCTCGGGAGTCCAGGTCTGGGTCACACAGTCTGTGGTCCTCAGGATCAGTGGGAGTGGGGCCCACCCTCGGGAGTCCAGGTCTGGGTCTCACAGTCTGTGGTCCTCAGGATCAGTGGGAGTGAGGCCCACCCTCGGGAGTCCAGGTCTGGGTCACACAGTCTGTGGTCCTCAGGATCAGTGGGAGTGGGGCCCACCCTCGGGAGTCCAGGTCTGGGTCACACAGTCTGTGGTCCTCAGGATCAGTGGGAGTGGGGCCCACCCTCGGGAGACCAGGTCTGGGTCTCACAGTCTGTGGTCCTCAGGATCAGTGGGAGTGAGGCCCACCCTCGGGAGTCCAGGTCTGGGTCACACAGTCTGTGGTCCTCAGGATCAGTGGGAGTGGGGCCCACCCTCGGGAGTCCAGGTCTGTGTCACACAGTCTGTGGTCCTCAGGATCAGTGGGAGTGGGGCCCACCCTCGGGAGTCCAGGTCTGTGTCACACACTCTGTGGTCCTCAGGATCAGTGGGAGTGGGGCCCACCCTCCGGAGACCAGGTCTGGGTCACACACTCTGTGGTCCTCAGGATCAGTGGGAGTGGGGCCCATCCTCGGGAGACCAGGTCTGGGTCACACAGTCTGTGGTCCTCAGGATCAGTGGGAGTGGGGCCCACCCTCGGGAGTCCAGGTCTGGGTCACACAGTCTGTGGTCCTCAGGATCAGTGGGAGTGGGGCCCATCCTCGGGAGACCAGGTCTGGGTCACACAGTCTGTGGTCCTCAGGATCAGTGGGAGTGGGGCCCACCCTCGGGAGTCCAGGTCTGGGTCACCCAGTCTGTGGTCCTCAGGATCAGTGGGAGTGAGGCCCACCCTCGGGAGACCAGGTCTGGGTCACACAGTCTGTGGTCCTCAGGATCAGGGGGAGTGGGGCCCACCCTCGGGAGACCAGGTCTGGGTCACCCAGTCTGTGGTCCTCAGGATCAGTGGGAGTGGGGCCCACCCTCGGGAGTCCAGGTCTGGGTCACACAGTCTGTGGTCCTCAGGATCAGTGGGAGTGGGGCCCACCCTCGGGAGTCCAGGTCTGTGTCACACAGTCTGTGGTCCTCAGGATCAGTGGGAGTGGGGCCCACCCTCGGGAGTCCAGGTCTGGGTCACACACTCTGTGGTCCTCAGGATCAGTGGGAGTGGGGCCCACCCTCCGGAGACCAGGTCTGGGTCACACAGTCTGTGGTCCTCAGGATCAGGGGGAGTGGGGCCCACCCTCGGGAGACCAGGTCTGGGTCACACAGTCTGTGGTCCTCAGGATCAGTGGGAGTGGGGCCCACCCTCGGGAGTCCAGGTCTGGGTCACACAGTCTGTGGTCCTCAGGATCAGTGGGAGTGGGGCCCACCCTCGGGAGTCCAGGTCTGGGTCACACAGTCTGTGGTCCTCAGGATCAGGGGGAGTGCGGCCCACCCTCGGGAGTCCAGGTCTGGGTCACACAGTCTGTGGTCCTCAGGATCAGTGGGAGTGGGGCCCACCCTCGGGAGTCCAGGTCTGGGTCACACAGTCTGTGGTCCTCAGGATCAGTGGGAGTGGGGCCCACCCTCGGGAGTCCAGGTCTGTGTCACACAGTCTGTGGTCCTCAGGATCAGTGGGAGTGGGGCCCACCCTCGGGAGTCCAGGTCTGGGTCACACACTCTGTGGTCCTCAGGATCAGTGGGAGTGGGGCCCACCCTCCGGAGACCAGGTCTGGGTCACACAGTCTGTGGTCCTCAGGATCAGTGGGAGTGGGGCCCACCCTCGGGAGACCAGGTCTGGGTCACACAGTCTGTGGTCCTTCGGATCAGTGGGAGTGGGGCCCACCCTCGGGAGACCAGGTCTGGGTCACCCAGTCTGTGGTCGTCAGGATCAGTGGGAGTGGGGCCCACCCTCGGGAGTCCAGGTCTGGGTCACACACTCTGTGGTCCTCAGGATCAGTGGGAGTGGGGCCCACCCTCGGGAGTCCAGGTCTGGGTCACACAGTCTGTGGTCCTCAGGATCAGTGGGAGTGGGGCCCACCCTCGGGAGACCAGGTCTGGGTCACACAGTCTGTGGTCCTCAGGATCAGTGGGAGTGGGGCCCACCCTCGGGAGACCAGGTCTGGGTCACACAGTCTGTGGTCCTCAGGATCAGTGGGAGTGGGTTCCACCCTCGGGAGACCAGGTCTGGGTCACACACTCTGTGGTCCTCAGGATCAGTGGGAGTGGGGCCCACCCTCGGGAGACCAGGTCTGGGTCACCCAGTCTGTGGTCCTCAGGATCAGTGGGAGAGGGGCCCACCCTCGGGAGTCCAGGTCTGGGTCACACAGTCTGTGGTCCTCAGGATCAGTAGGAGTGGGGCACACCCTCGGGAGTCCAGGTCTGGGTCACCCAGTCTGTGGTCCTCAGGATCAGTGGGAGTGGGGCCCACCCTCGGGAGACCAGGTCTGGGTCACACAGTCTGTGGTCCTCAGGATCAGTGGGAGTGGGGCCCACCCTCGGGAGTCCAGGTCTGGGTCACACAGTCTGTGGTCCTCAGGATCAGTGGGAGTGGGGCCCACCCTCGGGAGACCAGGTCTGTGTCACACAGTCTGTGGTCCTCAGGATCAGTGGGAGTGGGGCCCACCCTCGGGAGTCCAGGTCTGGGTCACACAGTCTGTGGTCCTCAGGATCAGTGGGAGTGGGGCCCACCCTCGGGAGACCAGGTCTGGGTCACACAGTCTGTGGTCCTCAGGATCAGTGGGAGTGGGGCCCACCCTCGGGAGTCCAGGTCTGGGTCACACAGTCTGTGGTCCTCAGGATCAGTGGGAGTGGGGCCCACCCTCGGGAGACCAGGTCTGGGTCACCCAGTCTGTGGTCCTCAGGATCAGTGGGAGTGAGGCCCACCCTCGGGAGACCAGGTCTGTGTCACACAGTCTGTGGTCCTCAGGATCAGTGGGAGTGAGGCCCACCCTCGGGAGACCAGGTCTGGGTCACACAGTCTGTGGTCCTCAGGATCAGTGGGAGTGAGGCCCACCCTCGGGAGACCAGGTCTGGGTCACACAGTCTGTGGTCCTCAGGATCAGTGGGAGAGGGGCCCACCCACGGGAGTCCAGGTCTGGGTCACACAGTCTGTGGTCCTCAGGATCAGTGGGAGTGGGGCCCACCCTCGGGAGTCCAGGTCTGGGTCACACACTCTGTGGTCCTCAGGATCAGTGGGAGTGGGGCCCACCCTCGGGTGTCCACGTCTGGGTCACACAGTCTGTGGTCCTCAGGATCAGTGGGAGTGGGGCCCACCCTCGGGAGTCCAGGTCTGGGTCACACAGTCTGTGGTCCTCAGGATCAGTGGGAGTGAGGCCCACCCTCGGGAGTCCAGGTCTGGGTCACACAGTCTGTGGTCCTCAGGATCAGTGGGAGTGGGGCCCACCCTCGGGAGTCCAGGTCTGGGTCACACATTCTGTGGTCCTCAGGATCAGTGGGAGTGGGGCCCACCCTCGGGAGTCCAGGTCTGGGTCACACAGTCTGTGGTCCTCAGGATCAGTGGGAGTGGGGCACACCCTCGGGAGTCCAGGTCTGGGTCACACAGTCTGTGGTCCTCAGGATCAGTGGGAGTGGGTCCCACCCTCGGGAGACCAGGTCTGGGTCACACAGTCTGTGGTCCTCAGGATCAGTGGGAGTGGGGCCCACCCTCGGGAGTCCAGGTCTGGGTCACACAGTCTGTGGTCCTCAGGATCAGTGGGAGTGAGGCCCACCCTCGGGAGTCCAGGTCTGGGTCACCCAGTCTGTGGTCCTCAGGATCAGTGGGAGTGGGGCCCACCCTCGGGAGTCCAGGTCTGGGTCACACAGTCTGTGGTCCTCAGGATCAGTGGGAGTGGGGCCCACCCTCGGGAGACCAGATCTGGGTCACACAGTCTGTGGTCCTCAGGATCAGTGGGAGTGGGGCCCACCCTCGGGAGACCAGGTCTGGGTCACACAGTCTGTGGTCCTCAGGATCAGTGGGAGTTTGGCCCACCCTCGGGAGACCAGGTCTGGGTCACACAGTCTGTGGTCCTCAGGATCAGTGGGAGTGTGGCCCACCCTCGGGAGACCAGGTCTGGGTCACACAGTCTGTGGTCCTCAGGATCAGTGGGAGTGGGGCCCACCCTCTGGAGTCCAGGTCTGTGTCACACAGTCTGTGGTCCTCAGGATCAGTGGGAGTGGGGCCCACCATCGGGAGACCAGGTCTGGGTCACACAGTCTGTGGTCCTCAGGATCAGTGGGAGTGGGGCCCACCCTCGGGAGTCCAGGTCTGTGTCACCCAGTCTGTGGTGCTCAGGATCAGTGGGAGTGGGGCCCACCCTCGGGAGTCCAGGTCTGGGTCACCCAGTCTGTGGTCCTCAGGATCAGTGGGAGTGGGGCCCACCCTCTGGAGTCCAGGTCTGGGTCACACAGTCTGTGGTCCTCAAGATCAGTGGGAGTGGGGCCCACCCTCGGGAGACCAGGTCTGGGTCACACAGTCTGTGGTCCTCAGGATCAGTGGGAGTGGGGCCCACCCTCGGGAGTCCAGGTCTGGGTCACCCATTCTGTGGTCCTCAGGATCAGTGGGAGTGGGGCCCACCCTCGGGAGACCAGGTCTGGGTCACCCAGTCTGTGGTCCTCAGGATCAGTGGGAATGGGGCCCACCCTCGGGAGTCCAGGTCTGGGTCACACAGTCTGTGGTCCTCAGGATCAGTGGGAATGGGGCCCACCCTCGGGAGACCAGGTCTGGGTCACCCAGTCTGTGGTCCTCAGGATCAGTGGGAGTGGGGCCCACCCTCGGGAGTCCAGGTCTGGGTCACACACTCTGTGGTCCTCAGGATCAGTGGGAGTGGGGCCCACCCTCGGGAGTCCAGGTCTGGGTCACACAATCTGTGGTCCTCAGGATCAGTGGGAGTGGGGCACACCCTCGGGAGACCAGGTCTGGGTCACACAGTCTGTGGTCCTCAGGATCAGTGGGAGTGGGGCCCATCCTCGGGAGTCCAGGTCTGGGTCACCCAGTCTGTGGTCGTCAGGATCAGTGGGAGTGAGGCCCACCCTCGGGAGACCAGGTCTGGGTCACACAGTCTGTGGTCCTCAGGATCAGTGGGAGTGGGGCCCACCCTCGGGAGTCCAGGTCTGTGTCACACACTCTGTGGTCCTCAGGATCAGTGGGAGTGGGGCCCACCCTCGGGAGTCCAGGTCTGGGTCACCCAGTCTGTGGTCCTCAGGATCAGTGGGAGTGGGGCCCACCCTCGGGAGACCAGGTCTGGGTCACACAGTCTGTGGTCCTCAGGATCAGTGGGAGTGGGGCCCACCCTCGGGATTCCAGGTCTGGGTCACCCAGTCTGTGGTCCTCAGGATCAGTGGGAGTGGGGCCCACCCTCGGGAGTCCAGGTCTGGGTCACACAGTCTGTGGTCCTCAGGATCAGTGGGAGTGGGGCCCACCCTCGGGAGTCCAGGTCTGTGTCACACAGTCTGTGGTCCTCAGGATCAGTGGGAGTGGGGCCCACCCTCGGGAGTCCAGGTCTGCGTCACACAGTCTGTGGTCCTCAGGATCAGTGGGAGTGGGGCCCACCCTCGGGAGTCCAGGTCTGGGTCACACAGTCTGTGGTCCTCAGGATCAGTGGGAGTGAGGCCCACCCTCGGGAGTCCAGGTCTGTGTCACACAGTCTGTGGTCCTCAGGATCAGTGGGAGTGGGGCCCACCCTCGGAAGTCCAGGTCTGGGTCACACAGTCTGTGGTCCTCAGGATCAGTGGGAGTGAGGCCCACCCTCGGGAGACCAGGTCTGGGTCACACAGTCTGTGGTCCTCAGGATCAGTGGGAGTGAGGCCCACCCTCGGGAGACCAGGTCTGGGTCACACAGTCTGTGGTCCTCAGGATCAGTGGGAGTGAGGCCCACCCTCGGGAGACCAGGTCTGGGTCACACAGTCTGTGGTCCTCAAGATCAGTGGGAGTGGGGCCCACCCTCGGGAGACCAGGTCTGGGTCACACAGTCTGTGGTCCTCAGGATCAGTGGGAGTGGGGCCCACCCTCGGGAGTCCAGGTCTGGGTCACACAGTCTGTGGTCCTCAGGATCAATGGGAGAGGGGCCCACCCTCGGGAGACCAGGTCTGAGTCTCACAGTCTGTGGTCCTCAGGATCAGCGGGAGTGGGGCCCACCCTCGGGAGACCAGGTCTGGGTCACACAGTCTGTGGTCCTCAGGATCAGTGGGAGTGGGGCCCACCCTCGGGAGACCAGGTCTGGGTCACACAGTCTGTGCTCCTCAGGATCAGTGGGAGTGGGGCCCACCCTCGGGAGACCAGGTCTGGGTCATATAGTCTGTGGTCCTCAGGATCAATGGGAGTGAGGCCCACCCTCGGGAGTCCAGGTCTGGGTCACACAGTCTGTGGTCCTCAGGATCAATGGGAGTGGGGCCCACCCTCGGGAGACCAGGTCTGGGTCACACAGTCTGTGGTCCTCAGGATCAGTGGGAGTGGGGCCCACCCTCGGGAGTCCAGGTCTGGGTCACACACTCTGTGGTCCTCAGGATCAGTGGGAGTGGGGCCCACCCTCGGGAGTCCAGGTCTGGGTCACACACTCTGTGGTCCTCAGGATCAGTGGGAGTGGGGCCCACCCTCGGGAGTCCAGGTCTGGGTCACACAGTCTGTGGTCCTCAGGATCAGTGGGAGTGGGGCCCACCCTCGGGAGTCCAGGTCTGGGTCACCCAGTCTGTGGTCCTCAGGATCAGTGGGAGTGGGGCCCACCCTCGGGAGACCAGGTCTGGGTCACACAGTCTGTGGTCCTCAGGATCAGTGGGAGTGGAGCCCACCCTCGGGAGTCCTGGTCTGGGTCACACAGTCTGTGGTCCTCAGGATCAGTGGGAGTGGGGCCCGCACTCGGGAGACCAGGTCTGGGTCACACAGTCTGTGGTCCTCAGGATCAGTGGGAGTGGGGCCCACCCTCGGGAGTCCAGGTCTGGGTCACACAGTCTGTGGTCCTCAGGATCAGTGGGAGTGGGGCCCACCCTCGGAAGACCAGGTCTGGGTCACACAGTCTGTGGTCCTCAGGATCAGTGGGAGTGGGGCCCACCCTCGGGAGTCCAGGTCTGGGTCACACAGTCTGTGGTCCTCAGGATCAGTGGGAGTGGGGCCCACCCTCGGGAGACCAGGTCTGGGTCACACAGTCTGTGGTCCTCAGGATCAGTGGGAGTGGGGCCCACCCTCGGGAGTCCAGGTCTGGGTCACACACTCTGTGTTCCTCAGGATCAGTGGGAGTGGGGCCCACCCTCGGGAGTCCAGGTCTGTGTCACACAGTCTGTGGTCCTCAGGATCAGTGGGAGTGGGGCCCACCCTCGGGAGTCCAGGTCTGGGTCACACACTCTGTGGTCCTCAGGATCAGTGGGAGTGGGGCCCACCCTCGGGAGTCCAGGTCTGGATCACACAGTCTGTGGTCCTCAGGATCAGTGGGAGTGGGGCCCACCCTCGGGAGACCAGGTCTGGGTCACACACTCTGTGGTCCTCAGGATCAGTGGGAGTGGGTCCCACCCTCGGGAGACCAGGTCTGGGTCACCCAGTCTGTGGTCCTCAGGATCAGTGGGAGTGGGGCCCACCCTCGGGAGTCCAGGTCTGGGTCACACAGTCTGTGGTCCTCAGGATCAGTGGGAGTGGGGCCCACCCTCGGGAGTCCAGGTCTGGGTCACACACTCTGTGTTCCTCAGGATCAGTGGGAGTGGGGCCCACCCTCGGGAGTCCAGGTCTGTGTCACACAGTCTGTGGTCCTCAGGATCAGTGGGAGTGGGGCCCACCCTCGGGAGTCCAGGTCTGGGTCACACACTCTGTGGTCCTCAGGATCAGTGGGAGTGGGGCCCACCCTCGGGAGTCCAGGTCTGGATCACACAGTCTGTGGTCCTCAGGATCAGTGGGAGTGGGGCCCACCCTCGGGAGACCAGGTCTGGGTCACACACTCTGTGGTCCTCAGGATCAGTGGGAGTGGGTCCCACCCTCGGGAGACCAGGTCTGGGTCACCCAGTCTGTGGTCCTCAGGATCAGTGGGAGTGGGGCCCACCCTCGGGAGTCCAGGTCTGGGTCACACAGTCTGTGGTCCTCAGGATCAGTGGGAGTGGGGCCCACCCTCGGGAGACCAGGTCTGGGTCACACAGTCTGTGGTCCTCAGGATCAGTGGGAGTGGGGCCCACCCTCGGGAGACCAGGTCTGGGTCACACAGTCTGTGGTCCTCAGGATCAGTGGGAGTGGGGCCCACCCTCGGGAGACCAGGTCTGGGTCACCCAGTCTGTGGTCCTCAGGATCAGTGGGAGTGGGGCCCTCCCTCGGGAGACCAGGTCTGTGTCACCCAGTCTGTGGTCCTCAGGATCAGTGGGAGTGGGGCCCACCCTCGGGAGTCCAGGTCTGGGTCACACAGTCTGTGGTCCTCAGGATCAGTGGGAGTGGGGCCCAACCTCGGGAGTCCAGGTCTGGGTCACACACTCTGTGGTCCTCAGGATCAGTGGGAGTGGGGCCCACCCTCGGGAGTCCAGGTCTGTGTCACACAGTCTGTGGTTCTCAGGATCAGTGGGAGTGGGGCCCACCCTCGGGAGACCAGGTCTGGGTCACACACTCTGTGGTCCTCAGGATCAGTGGGAGTGGGGCCCACCCTCGGGAGACCAGGTCTGGGTCACACAGTCTGTGGTCCTCAGGATCAGTGGGAGTGGGGCCCACCCTCGGGAGTCCAGGTCTGTGTCACACAGTCTGTGGTCCTCAGGATCAGTGGGAGTGGGGCCCACCCTCGGGAGTCCAGGTCTGGGTCACACACTCTGTGGTCCTCAGGATCAGTGGGAGTGGGGCCCACCCTCGGGAGACCAGGTCTGGGTCACACAGTCTGTGGTCCTCAGGATCAGTGGGAGTGGGGCCCACCCTCGGGAGTCCAGGTCTGGGTCACACAGTCTGTGGTCCTCAGGATCAGTGGGAGTGGGTCCCACCCTCGGGAGTCCAGGTCTGGGTCACACAGTCTGTGGTCCTCAGGATCAGTGGGAGTGGGGCCCACCCTCGGGAGACCAGGTCTGGGTCACACAGTCTGTGGTCCTCAGGATCAGTGGGAGTGGGGCCCACCCTCGGGAGACCAGGTCTGGGTCACACAGTCTGTGGTCCTCAGGATCAGTGGGAGTGGGGCCCACCCTCGGGAGACCAGGTCTGGGTCACACACTCTGTGGTCCTCAGGATCAGTGGGAGTGGGGCCCACCCTCGAGAGTCCAGGTCTGGGTCACACAGTCTGTGGTCCTCAGGATCAGTGGGAGAGGGGCCCACCCTCGGGAGTCCAGGTCTGGGTCACACAGTCTGTGGTCCTCAGGATCAGTGGGAGTGGGTCCCACCCTCGGGAGTCCAGGTCTGGGTCACACAGTCTGTGGTCCTCAGGATCAGTGGGAGTGGGGCCCACCCTCGGGAGACCAGGTCTGGGTCACCCAGTCTGTGGTCCTCAGGATCAGTGGGAGTGGGGCCCACCCTCGGGAGTCCAGGTCTGGGTCACACACTCTGTGGTCCTCAGGATCAGTGGGAGTGGGGCCCACCCTCTGGTGTCCAGGTCTGGATCACACAGTCTGTGGTCCTCAGGATCAGTGGGAGTGGGGCCCACCCTCGGGAGTCCAGGTCTGGGTCACCCAGTCTGTGGTCCTCAGGATCAGTGGGAGTGGGGCCCACCCTCGGGAGACCAGGTCTGGGTCACACAGTCTGTGGTCCTCAGGATCAGTGGGAGTGGGGCCCACCCTCGGGAGACCAGGTCTGGGTCATACAGTCTGTGGTCCTCAGGATCAATGGGAGTGGGGCCCACCCTCGGGAGTCCAGGTCTGGGTCACACAGTCTGTGGTCCTCAGGATCAGTGGGAGTGGGGCCCACCCTCGGGAGTCCAGGTCTGGGTCACCCAGTCTGTGGTCCTCAGGATCAATGGGAGTGAGGCCCACCCTCGGGAGTCCAGGTCTGGGTCACACAGTCTGTGGTCCTCAGGATCAATGGGAGTGAGGCCCACCCTCGGGAGTCCAGGTCTGGGTCACACAGTCTGTGGTCCTCAGGATCAATGGGAGTGGGGCCCACCCTCGGGAGTCCAGGTCTGGGTCACACAGTCTGTGGTCCTCAGGATCAGTGGGAGTGGGGCCCACCCTCGGGAGTCCAGGTCTGTGTCACACAGTCTGTGGTCCTCAGGATCAGTGGGAGTGGGGCCCACCCTCGGGAGTCCAGGTCTGTGTCACACAGTCTGTGGTCCTCAGGATCAGTGGGAGTGGGGCCCACCCTCGGGAGTCCAGGTCTGGGTCACACAGTCTGTGGTCCTCAGGATCAGTGGGAGTGGGGCCCACCCTCGGGAGTCCAGGTCTGGGTCACCCAGTCTGTGGTCCTCAGGATCAGTGGGAGTGGGGCCCACCCTCGGGAGACCAGGTCTGGGTCACACAGTCTGTGGTCCTCAGGATCAGTGGGAGTGGAGCCCACCCTCGGGAGTCCTGGTCTGGGTCACACAGTCTGTGGTCCTCAGGATCAGTGGGAGTGGGGCCCGCACTCGGGAGACCAGGTCTGGGTCACACAGTCTGTGGTCCTCAGGATCAGTGGGAGTGGGGCCCACCCTCGGAAGACCAGGTCTGGGTCACACAGTCTGTGGTCCTCAGGATCAGTGGGAGTGGGGCCCACCCTCGGGAGTCCAGGTCTGGGTCACACAGTCTGTGGTCCTCAGGATCAGTGGGAGTGGGGCCCACCCTCGGAAGACCAGGTCTGGGTCACACAGTCTGTGGTCCTCAGGATCAGTGGGAGTGGGGCCCACCCTCGGGAGTCCAGGTCTGGGTCACACAGTCTGTGGTCCTCAGGATCAGTGGGAGTGGGGCCCACCCTCGGGAGACCAGGTCTGGGTCACACAGTCTGTGGTCCTCAGGATCAGTGGGAGTGGGGCCCACCCTCGGGAGTCCAGGTCTGGGTCACACACTCTGTGTTCCTCAGGATCAGTGGGAGTGGGGCCCACCCTCGGGAGTCCAGGTCTGTGTCACACAGTCTGTGGTCCTCAGGATCAGTGGGAGTGGGGCCCACCCTCGGGAGTCCAGGTCTGGGTCACACATTCTGTGGTCCTCAGGATCAGTGGGAGTGGGGCCCACCCTCGGGAGTCCAGGTCTGGATCACACAGTCTGTGGTCCTCAGGATCAGTGGGAGTGGGGCCCACCCTCGGGAGACCAGGTCTGGGTCACACACTCTGTGGTCCTCAGGATCAGTGGGAGTGGGTCCCACCCTCGGGAGACCAGGTCTGGGTCACCCAGTCTGTGGTCCTCAGGATCAGTGGGAGTGGGGCCCACCCTCGGGAGTCCAGGTCTGGGTCACACAGTCTGTGGTCCTCAGGATCAGTGGGAGTGGGGCCCACCCTCGGGAGACCAGGTCTGGGTCACACAGTCTGTGGTCCTCAGGATCAGTGGGAGTGGGCCCACCCTCGGGAGACCAGGTCTGGGTCACACAGTCTGTGGTCCTCAGGATCAGTGGGAGTGGGGCCCACCCTCGGGAGACCAGGTCTGGGTCACCCAGTCTGTGGTCCTCAGGATCAGTGGGAGTGGGGCCCTCCCTCGGGAGACCAGGTCTGTGTCACCCAGTCTGTGGTCCTCAGGATCAGTGGGAGTGGGGCCCACCCTCGGGAGTCCATGTCTGGGTCACACAGTCTGTGGTCCTCAGGATCAGTGGGAGTGGGGCCCAACCTCGGAAGTCCAGGTCTGGGTCACACACTCTGTGGTCCTCAGGATCAGTGGGAGTGGGGCCCACCCTCGGGAGTCCAGGTCTGTGTCACACAGTCTGTGGTTCTCAGGATCAGTGGGAGTGGGGCCCACCCTCGGGAGACCAGGTCTGGGTCACACACTCTGTGGTCCTCAGGATCAGTGGGAGTGGGGCCCACCCTCGGGAGACCAGGTCTGGGTCACACAGTCTGTGGTCCTCAGGATCAGTGGGAGTGGGGCCCACCCTCGGGAGTCCAGGTCTGTGTCACACAGTCTGTGGTCCTCAGGATCAGTGGGAGTGGGGCCCACCCTCGGGAGTCCAGGTCTGGGTCACACACTCTGTGGTCCTCAGGATCAGTGGGAGTGGGGCCCACCCTCGGGAGACCAGGTCTGGGTCACACAGTCTGTGGTCCTCAGGATCAGTGGGAGTGGGGCCCACCCTCGGGAGTCCAGGTCTGTGTCACACAGTCTGTGGTCCTCAGGATCAGTGGGAGTGGGGCCCACCCTCGGGAGTCCAGGTCTGGGTCACACAGTCTGTGGTCCTCAGGATCAGTGGGAGTGGGGCCCACCCTCGGGAGACCAGGTCTGGGTCACACACTCTGTGGTCCTCAGGATCAGTGGGAGTGGGGCCCACCCTCGGGAGACCAGGTCTGGGTCACACAGTCTGTGGTCCTCAGGATCAGTGGGAGTGGGTCCCACCCTCGGGAGTCCAGGTCTGGGTCACACAGTCTGTGGTCCTCAGGATCAGTGGGAGTGGGGCCCACCCTCGGGAGACCAGGTCTGGGTCACACAGTCTGTGGTCCTCAGGATCAGTGGGAGTGGGGCCCACCCTCGGGAGACCAGGTCTGGGTCACACAGTCTGTGGTCCTCAGGATCAGTGGGAGTGGGGCCCACCCTCGGGAGACCAGGTCTGGGTCACACACTCTGTGGTCCTCAGGATCAGTGGGAGTGGGGCCCACCCTCGAGAGTCCAGGTCTGTGTCACACAGTCTGTGGTCCTCAGGATCAGTGGGAGAGGGGCCCACCCTCGGGAGTCCAGGTCTGGGTCACACAGTCTGTGGTCCTCAGGATCAGTGGGAGTGGGTCCCACCCTCGGGAGTCCAGGTCTGGGTCACACAGTCTGTGGTCCTCAGGATCAGTGGGAGTGGGGCCCACCCTCGGGAGACCAGGTCTGGGTCACACAGTCTGTGGTCCTCAGGATCAGTGGGAGTGGGGCCCACCCTCGGGAGTCCAGGTCTGGGTCACACACTCTGTGGTCCTCAGGATCAGTGGGAGTGGGGCCCACCCTCTGGTGTCCAGGTCTGGGTCACACAGTCTGTGGTCCTCAGGATCAGTGGGAGTGGGGCCCACCCTCGGGAGTCCAGGTCTGGGTCACCCAGTCTGTGGTCCTCAGGATCAGTGGGAGTGGGGCCCACCCTCGGGAGTCCAGGTCTGGGTCACACAGTCTGTGGTCCTCAGGATCAGTGGGAGTGGGGCCCACCCTCGGGAGTCCAGGTCTGGGTCACACAGTCTGTGGTCCTCAGGATCAGTGGGAGTGGGGCCCACCCTCGGGAGTCCAGGTCTGGATCACACAGTCTGTGGTCCTCAGGATCAGTGGGAGTGGGGCCCACCCTCGGGAGACCAGGTCTGGGTCACACAGTCTGTGGTCCTCAGGATCAGTGGGAGTGGGGCCCACCCTCTGGATTCCAGGTCTGGGTCACACAGTCTGTGGTCCTCAGGATCAGTGGGAATGGGGCCCACCCTCGGGAGTCCAGGTCTGTGTCACCCAGTCTGTGGTCCTCAGGATCAGTAGGAGTGGGGCACACCCTCGGGAGTCCAGGTCTGGGTCACACAGTCTGTGGTCCTCAGGATCAGTGGGAGTGGGGCCCACCCTCGGGAGTCCAGGTCTGGGTCACACAGTCTGTGGTCCTCAGGATCAGTGGGAGTGGGGCCCACCCTCGGGAGTCCAGGTCTGGGTCACCCAGTCTGTGGTCCTCAGGATCAGTGGGAGTGGGGCCCACCCTCGGGAGACCAGGTCTGGGTCACACAGTCTGTGGTCCTCAGGATCAGTGGGAGTGGGGCCCTCCCTCGGGAGTCCAGGTCTGTGTCACACAGTCTGTGGTCCTCAGGATCAGTGGGAGTGGGGCCCACCCTCGGGAGACCAGGTCTGTGTCACACAGTCTGTGGTCCTCAGGATCAGTGGGAGTGGGGCCCACCCTCGGGAGTCCAGGTCTGTGTCACACAGTCTGTGGTCCTCAGGATCAGTGGGAGTGCGGCCCACCCTCGGGAGTCCAGGTCTGTGTCACACAGTCTGTGGTCCTCAGGATCAGTGGGAGTGGGGCCCACCCTCGGGAGACCAGGTCTGGGTCACACAGTCTGTGGTCCTCAGGATCAGTGGGAGTGGGGCCCACCCTCGGGAGACCAGGTCTGGGTCACACACTCTGTGGTCGTCAGGATCAGTGGGAGTGGGGCCCACCCTCGGGAGTCCAGGTCTGGGTCACACAGTCTGTGGTCCTCAGGATCAGTGGGAGTGGGGCCCACCCTCGGGAGTCCAGGTCTGGGTCACACAGTCTGTGGTCCTCAGGATCAGTGGGAGTGGGGCCCACCCTCGGGAGTCCAGGTCTGGGTCACACAGTCTGTGGTCCTCAGGATCAGTGGGAGTGGGGCCCACCCTCGGGAGTCCAGGTCTGGGTCACCCAGTCTGTGGTCCTGAGGATCAGGGGGAGTGAGGCCCACCCTCGGGAGTCCAGGTCTGGGTCACACAGTCTCTGGTCCTCAGGATCAGTGGGAGTGGGGCCCACCCTCGGGAGTCCAGGTCTGGGTCACACAGTCTGTGGTCCTCAGGATCAGTGGGAGTTGGGCCCACCCTCGGGAGTCCAGGTCTGGGTCACCCAGTCTGTGGTCCTCAGGATCAGTGGGAGTGGGGCCCACCCTCGGGAGTCCAGGTCTGGGTCACACACTCTGTGGTCCTCAGGATCAGTGGGAGTGGGGCCCACCCTCGGGAGTCCAGGTCTGGGTCACCCAGTCTGTGGTCCTCAGGATCAGTGGGAGAGGGGCCCACCCTCGGGAGTCCAGGTCTGGGTCACACAGTCTGTGGTCCTCAGGATCAGTGGGAGTGGGGCCCACCCTCGGGAGACCAGGTCTGGGTCACACATTCTGTGGTCCTCAGGATCAGTGGGAGTGGGGCCCACCCTCGGGAGTCCAGGTCTGGGTCACACAGTCTGTGGTCCTCAGGATCAGTGGGATTGGGGCCCACCCTCGGGAGACCAGGTCTGGGTCACACAGTGTGTGGTCCTCAGGATCAGTGGGAGTGGGGCCCACCCTCGGGAGTCCAGGTCTGGGTCACACATTCTGTGGTCCTCAGGATCAGTGGGAGTGGGGCCCACCCTCGGGAGTCCAGGTCTGGGTCACACAGTCTGTGGTCCTCAGGATCAGTGGGAGTGGGGCCCACCCTCGGGAGTCCAGGTCTGGGTCACACACTCTGTGGTCCTCAGGATCAGTGGGAGTGGGGCCCACCATCGGGAGACCAGGTCTGGGTCACACATTCTGTGGTCCTCAGGATCAGTGGGAGTGGGGCCCACCCTCGGGAGTCCAGGTCTGGGTCACACAGTCTGTGGTCCTCAGGATCAGTGGGAGTGGGGCCCACCCTCGGGAGTCCAGGTCTGGGTCACCCAGTCTGTGGTCCTGAGGATCAGGGGGAGTGAGGCCCACCCTCGGGAGTCCAGGTCTGGGTCACACAGTCTCTGGTCCTCAGGATCAGTGGGAGTGGGGCCCACCCTCGGGAGTCCAGGTCTGGGTCACACAGTCTGTGGTCCTCAGGATCAGTGGGAGTTGGGCCCACCCTCGGGAGTCCAGGTCTGGGTCACCCAGTCTGTGGTCCTCAGGATCAGTGGGAGTGGGGCCCACCCTCGGGAGTCCAGGTCTGGGTCACACACTCTGTGGTCCTCAGGATCAGTGGGAGTGGGGCCCACCCTCGGGAGTCCAGGTCTGGGTCACCCAGTCTGTGGTCCTCAGGATCAGTGGGAGAGGGGCCCACCCTCGGGAGTCCAGGTCTGGGTCACACAGTCTGTGGTCCTCAGGATCAGTGGGAGTGGGGCCCACCCTCGGGAGACCAGGTCTGGGTCACACATTCTGTGGTCCTCAGGATCAGTGGGAGTGGGGCCCACCCTCGGGAGTCCAGGTCTGGGTCACACAGTCTGTGGTCCTCAGGATCAGTGGGATTGGGGCCCACCCTCGGGAGACCAGGTCTGGGTCACACAGTGTGTGGTCCTCAGGATCAGTGGGAGTGGGGCCCACCCTCGGGAGTCCAGGTCTGGGTCACACATTCTGTGGTCCTCAGGATCAGTGGGAGTGGGGCCCACCCTCGGGAGTCCAGGTCTGGGTCACACAGTCTGTGGTCCTCAGGATCAGTGGGAGTGGGGCCCACCCTCGGGAGTCCAGGTCTGGGTCACACACTCTGTGGTCCTCAGGATCAGTGGGAGTGGGGCCCACCATCGGGAGACCAGGTCTGGGTCACACATTCTGTGGTCCTCAGGATCAGTGGGAGTGGGGCCCACCCTCGGGATACCAGGTCTGGGTCACACAGTCTGTGGTCCTCAGGATCAGTGGGATTGGGCCCACCCTCGGGAGTCCAGGTCTGGGTCACAGAGTCCGTGGTCCTCAGGATCAGTGGGAGTGGGGCCCACCCTCGGGAGTCCAGGTCTGGGTCACACAGTCTGTGGTCCTCAGGATCAGTGGGAGTGAGGCCCACCCTCGGGAGTCCAGGTCTGGGTCACACAGTCTGTGGTTCTCAGGATCGATGGGAGTGGGGCCCACCCTCGGGAGTCCAGGTCTGGGTCACACACTCTGTGGTCCTCAGGATCAGTGGGAGTGGGGCCCACCCTCGGGAGTCCAGGTCTGTGTCACACAGTCTGTGGTCCTCAGGATCAGTGGGAGTGGGGCCCACCCTAGGGAGTCCAGGTCTGAGTCACACAGTCTGTGGTCCTCAGGATCAGTGGGAGTGGGGCCCACCCTCGGGAGTCCAGGTCTGGGTCACACAGTCTGTGGTCCTCAGGATCAGTGGGAGTGGGGCCCACCCTCGGGAGACCAGGTCTGGGTCACACAGTCTGTGGTCCTCAGGATCAGTGGGAGTGGGGCCCACCCTCGGGAGTCCAGGTCTGGGTCACCCAGTCTGTGGTCCTCAGGATCAGTGGGAGTGGGGCCCACACTCGGGAGTCCAGGTCTGGGTCACACAGTCTGTGGTCCTCAGGATCAGTGGGAGTGGGGCCCACCCTCGGGAGTCCAGGTCTGTGTCACACAGTCTGTGGTCCTCAGGATCAGTGGGAGTGGGGCCCACCCTCGGGAGTCCAGGTCTGGGTCACACAGTCTGTGGTCCTCAGGATCAGTGGGAGTGGGGCCCACCCTCGGGAGACCAGGTCTGGGTCACACAGTCTGTGGTCCTCAGGATCAGTGGGAGTGGGGCCCACCCTCGGAAGTCCAGTTCTGGGTCACACAGTCTGTGGTCCTCAGGATCAGTGGGATTGGGGCCCACCCTCGGGAGTCCAGGTCTGGGTCACCCAGTCTGTGGTCCTCAGGATCAGTGGGAGTGGGGCCCACCCTCGGGAGACCAGGTCTGGGTCACACAGTCTGTGGTCCTCAGGATCAGTGGGAGTGGGGCCCACCCTCGGGAGTCCAGGTCTGAGTCACACAGTCTGTCGTCCTCAGGATCAGTGGGAGTGGGGCCCACCCTCGGGAGTCCAGGTCTGGGTCACACAGTCTGTGGTCCTCAGGATCAGTGGGAGTGGGGCCCACCCTCGGGAGTCCAGGTCTGGGTCACACAGTCTGTGGTCCTCAGGATCAGTGGGAGTGGGGCCCACCCTCTGGAGTCCAGGTCTGGGTCACCCAGTCTGTGGTCCTCAGGATCAGTGGGAGTGAGGCCCACCCTCGGGAGTCCAGGTCTGGGTCACACAGTCTGTGGTCCTCAGGATCAGTGGGAGTGGGGCCCACCCTCGGGAGTCCAGGTCTGGGTCACACACTCTGTGGTCCTCAGGATCAGTGGGAGTGAGGCCCACACTCGGGAGTGCAGGTCTGGGTCACACAGTCTGTGGTTCTCAGGATCAATGGGAGTGGGGCCCACCCTCGGGAGTCCAGGTCTGGGTCACACAGTCTGTGGTCCTCAGGATCAGTGGGAGTGGGGCCCACCCTCGGGAGTCCAGGTCTGGGTCACACATTCTGTGGTCCTCAGGATCAGTGGGAGTGGGGCCCACCCTCGGGAGACCAGGTCTGGGTCACACAGTCTGTGGTCCTCTGGATCAGTGGGAGTGGGGCCCACCCTCGGGAGTCCAGGTCTGGGTCACACAGTCTGTGGTCCTCAGGATCAGTGGGAGTGGGGCCCACCCTCGGGAGACCAGGTCTGGGTCACACAGTCTGTGGTCCTCAGGATCAGTGGGAGTGGGGCCCACCCTCGGGAGTCCAGGTCTGGGTCACACAGTCTGTGGTCCTCAGGATCAGTGGGAGTGGGGCCCACCCTCGGGAGACCAGGTCTGGGTCACACAGTCTGTGGTCCTCAGGATCAGTGGGAGTGGGGCCCACCCTCGGGAGTCCAGGTCTGGGTCACACAGTCTGTGGTTCTCAGGATCAATGGGAGTGGGGCCCGCCCTCGGGAGTGCAGGTCTGGGTCACACAGTCTGTGGTCCTTCGGATCAGTGGGAGTGGGGCCCACCCTCGGGTGACCAGGTCTGGGTCACACACTCTGTGGTCCTCAGGATCAGTGGGAGTGGGGCCCACCCTCGGGAGTCCAGGTCTGGGTCACACAGTCTGTGGTTCTCAGGATCAATGGGAGTGAGGCCCACCCTCGGGAGTCCAGGTCTGTGTCACCCAGTCTGTGGTCCTCAGGATCAGTGGGAGTGGGGCCCACCCTCGGGAGTCCAGGTCTGGGTCACCCAGTCTGTGGTCCTCAGGATCAGTGGGAGTGGGGCCCACCCTCGGGAGTCCAGGTCTGGGTCACACAGTCTGTGGTCCTCAGGATCAGTGGGAGTGGGGCCCACCCTGGGGAGACCAGGTCTGGGTCACACAGTCTGTGGTCCTCAGGATCAGTGGGAGTGGGGCCCACCCTCGGGAGACCAGGTCTGGGTCACACAGTCTGTGGTCCTCAGGATCAGTGGGAGAGGGGCCCACCCTCGGGAGTCCAGGTCTGGGTCACACATTCTGTGGTCCTCAGGATCAGTGGGAGTGGGGCCCACCCTCGGGAGTCCAGGTCTGGGTCACACAGTCTGTGGTCCTCAGGATCAGTGGGAGTGGGGCACACCCTCGGGAGTCCAGGTCTGGGTCACACACTCTGTGGTCCTCAGGATCAGTGGGAGTGGAGCCCACCCTCGGGAGTCCAGGTCTGGGTCACACAGTCTGTGGTCCTCAGGATCAGTGGGAGTGGGGCCCACCCTCGGGAGTCCAGGTCTGGGTCACACAATCTGTGGTCCTCAGGATCAGTGGGAGTGGGGCCCACCCTCGGGAGTCCAGGTCTGGGTCACACAGTCTGTGGTCCTCAGGATCAGTGGGAGTGGGGCCCACCCTCGGGAGACCAGGTCTGGGTCACACACTCTGTGGTCCTCAGGATCAGTGGGAGTGGGGCCCACCCTCCAGAGTCCAGGTCTGTGTCACACAGTCTGTGGTCCTCAGGATCAGTGGGAGTGGGGCCCACCCTCGGGAGTCCAGGTCTGGGTCACCCAGTCTGTGGTCCTCAGGATCAGTGGGAGTGGGGCCCACCCTCGGGAGACCAGGTCTGGGTCACACAGTCTGTGGTCCTCAGGATCAGTGGGAGTGGGGCCCACCCTCGGGAGACCAGGTCTGGGTCACACACTCTGTGGTCCTCAGGATCAGTGGGAGTGGGGCCCACCCTCAGGAGACCAGGTCTGGGTCACACAGTCTGTGGTCCTCAGGATCAGTGGGAGTGGGGCCCACCCTCGGGAGTCCAGGTCTGGGTCACACAGTCTGTGGTCCTCAGGATCAGTGGGAGTGGGGCCCACCCTCGGGAGTCCAGGTCTGGGTCACACAGTCTGTGGTCCTCAGGATCAGTGGGAGTGGGGCCCACCCTCGGGAGTCCAGGTCTGGGTCACACAGTCTGTGGTCCTCAGGATCAGTGGGAGTGGGGCCCACCATCGGGAGTCCAGGTCTGGGTCACACAGTCTGTGGTCCTCAGGATCAGTGGGAGTGGGGCCCACCATCGGGAGACCAGGTCTGGGTCACCCAGTCTGTGGTCCTCAGGATCAGTGGGAGTGGGGCCCACCCTCGGGAGTCCAGGTCTGGGTCACACAGTCTGTGGTCCTCAGGATCAGTGGGAGTGGGGCCGACCCTCGGGAGACCAGGTCTGGGTCACACAGTCTGTGGTCCTCAGGATCAGTGGGAGTGGGGCCCACCATCAGGAGACCAGGTCTGGGTCACACAGTCTGTGGTCCTCAGGATCAGTGGGAGTGGGGCCCACCCTCGGGAGACCAGGTCTGGGTCACACAGTCTGTGGTCCTCAGGATCAGTGGGAGTGGGGCCCACCCTCGGGAGTCCAGGTCTGGGTCACACAGTCTGTGGTCCTCAGGATCAGTGGGAGTGGGGCCCACCCTCGGGAGACCAGGTCTGTGTCACACAGTCTGTGGTCCTCAGGATCAGTGGGAGTGGGGCCCACCCTCGGGAGACCAGGTCTGGGTCACACAGTCTGTGGTCCTCAGGATCAGTGGGAGTGGGGCCCACCCTTGGGAGTCCAGGTCTGGGTCACACAGTCTGTGATCCTCAGGATCAGTGGGAGTGGGGCCCACCCTCGGGAGTCCAGGTCTGGGTCACACAGTCTGTGGTCCTCAGGATCAGTGGGAGTGGGGCCCACCCTCGGGAGTCCAGGTCTGGGACACACACTCTGTGGTCCTCAGGATCAGTGGGAGTGGGGCCCACCCTCGGGAGTCCAGGTCTGGGTCACACAGTCTGTGGTCCTCAGGATCAGTGGGAGTGGGGCCCACCCTCGGGAGTCCAGGTCTGGGTCACACAGTCTGTGGTCCTCAGGATCAGTGGGAGTGGGGCCCACCCTCGGGAGATCAGGTCTGGGTCACACAGTCTGTGGTCCTCAGGATCAGTGGGAGTGGGTCCCACCCTCGGGAGTCCAGGTCTGGGTCACACACTCTGTGGTCCTCAGGATCAGTGGGAGTGGGGCCCACCCTCGGGAGTCCAGGTCTGGGTCACACATTCTGTGGTCCTCAGGATCAGTGGGAATGGGGCCCACCCTCGGGAGTCCAGGTCTGGGTCACACAGTCTGTGGTCCTCAGGATCAGGGGGAGTGGGGCCCACCCTCGGGAGTCCAGGTCTGGGTCACCCAGTCTGTGGTCCTCAGGATCAGTGGGAGTGGGGCCCTCCCTCGGGAGACCAGGTCTGGGTCACCCAGTCTGTGGTCCTGAGGATCAGTGGGAGTGAGGCCCACCCTCGGGAGTCCAGGTCTGGGTCACACATTCTGTGGTCCTCAGGATCAGTGGGAGTGGGGCCCACCCTCGGGAGTCCAGGTCTGGGTCACCCAGTCTGTGGTCCTCAGGATCAGTGGGAGTGGGGCCCTCCCTCGGGAGACCAGGTCTGGGTCACCCAGTCTGTGGTCCTGAGGATCAGTGGGAGTGAGGCCCACCCTCGGGAGTCCAGGTCTGGGTCACACATTCTGTGGTCCTCAGGATCAGTGGGAGTGGGGCCCACCCTCGGGAGTCCAGGTCTGGGTCACAGTCTGTGGTCCTCAGGATCAGTGGGAGTGGGGCCCACCCTCGGGAGACCAGGTCTGGGTCACACAGTCTGTGGTCCTCAGGATCAGTGGGAGTGGGGCCCACCCTCGGGAGTCCAGGTCTGGGTCACACAGTCTGTGGTCCTCAGGATCAGTGGGAGTGGGGCCCACCCTCGGGAGTCCAGGTCTGTGTCACACAGTCTGTGGTTCTCAGGATCAATGGGAGTGGGGCCCACCCTCGGGAGTCCAGGTCTGGGTCACACACTCTGTGGTCCTCAGGATCAGTGGGAGTGGGGCCCACCCTCGGGAGTCCAGGTCTGGGTCACACATTCTGTGGTCCTCAGGATCAGTGGGAGTGGGGCCCACCCTCGGGAGTCCAGGTCTGGGTCACACAGTCTGTGGTCCTCAGGATCAGTGGGAGTGAGGCCCACCCTCGGAGACCAGGTCTGGGTCACACAGTCTGTGGTCCTCAGGATCAGTGGGAGTGGGGCCCACCCTCGGGAGTCCAGGTCTGGGTCACACAGTCTGTGGTCCTCAGGATCAGTGGGAGTGGGGCCCACCCTCGGGAGACCAGGTCTGGGTCACACACTCTGTGGTCCTCAGGATCAGTGGGAGTGGGGCCCACCCTCGGGAGTCCAGGTCTGGGTCACACAGTCTGTGGTCCTCAGGATCAGTGGGAGTGGGGCCCACCCTCGGGAGTCCAGGTCTGGGTCACACACTCTGTGGTCCTCAGGATCAGTGGGAGTGAGGCCCACCCTCGGGAGTCCAGGTCTGGGTCACACAGTCTGTGGTCCTCAGGATCAGTGGGAGTGGGGCCCACCCTCTGGAGTCCAGGTCTGGGTCACCCAGTCTGTGGTCCTCAGGATCAGTGGGAGTGAGGCCCACCCTCGGGAGTCCAGGTCTGGGTCACACAGTCTGTGGTCCTCAGGATCAGTGGGAGTGGGGCCCACCCTCGGGAGTCCAGGTCTGGGTCACACACTCTGTGGTCCTCAGGATCAGTGGGAGTGAGGCCCACACTCGGGAGTGCAGGTCTGGGTCACACAGTCTGTGGTTCTCAGGATCAATGGGAGTGGGGCCCACCCTCGGGAGTCCAGGTCTGGGTCACACAGTCTGTGGTCCTCAGGATCAATGGGAGTGGGGCCCACCCTCGGGAGTCCAGGTCTGGGTCACACATTCTGTGGTCCTCAGGATCAGTGGGAGTGGGGCCCACCCTCGGGAGTCCAGGTCTGGGTCACACAGTCTGTGGTCCTCTGGATCAGTGGGAGTGGGGCCCACCCTCGGGAGTCCAGGTCTGGGTCACACAGTCTGTGGTCCTCAGGATCAGTGGGAGTGGGGCCCACCCTCGGGAGACCAGGTCTGGGTCACACAGTCTGTGGTCCTCAGGATCAGTGGGAGTGGGGCCCACCCTCGGGAGTCCAGGTCTGGGTCACACAGTCTGTGGTCCTCAGGATCAGTGGGAGTGGGGCCCACCCTCGGGAGACCAGGTCTGGGTCACACAGTCTGTGGTCCTCAGGATCAGTGGGAGTGGGGCCCACCCTCGGGAGTCCAGGTCTGGGTCACACAGTCTGTGGTTCTCAGGATCAATGGGAGTGGGGCCCGCCCTCGGGAGTGCAGGTCTGGGTCACACAGTCTGTGGTCCTTCGGATCAGTGGGAGTGGGGCCCACCCTCGGGTGACCAGGTCTGGGTCACACACTCTGTGGTCCTCAGGATCAGTGGGAGTGGGGCCCACCCTCGGGAGTCCAGGTCTGGGTCACACAGTCTGTGGTTCTCAGGATCAATGGGAGTGAGGCCCACCCTCGGGAGTCCAGGTCTGTGTCACCCAGTCTGTGGTCCTCAGGATCAGTGGGAGTGGGGCCCACCCTCGGGAGTCCAGGTCTGGGTCACCCAGTCTGTGGTCCTCAGGATCAGTGGGAGTGGGGCCCACCCTCGGGAGTCCAGGTCTGGGTCACACAGTCTGTGGTCCTCAGGATCAGTGGGAGTGGGGCCCACCCTGGGGAGACCAGGTCTGGGTCACACAGTCTGTGGTCCTCAGGATCAGTGGGAGTGGGGCCCACCCTCGGGAGACCAGGTCTGGGTCACACAGTCTGTGGTCCTCAGGATCAGTGGGAGAGGGGCCCACCCTCGGGAGTCCAGGTCTGGGTCACACATTCTGTGGTCCTCAGGATCAGTGGGAGTGGGGCCCACCCTCGGGAGTCCAGGTCTGGGTCACACAGTCTGTGGTCCTCAGGATCAGTGGGAGTGGGGCACACCCTCGGGAGTCCAGGTCTGGGTCACACACTCTGTGGTCCTCAGGATCAGTGGGAGTGGAGCCCACCCTCGGGAGTCCAGGTCTGGGTCACACAGTCTGTGGTCCTCAGGATCAGTGGGAGTGGGGCCCACCCTCGGGAGTCCAGGTCTGGGTCACACAATCTGTGGTCCTCAGGATCAGTGGGAGTGGGGCCCACCCTCGGGAGTCCAGGTCTGGGTCACACAGTCTGTGGTCCTCAGGATCAGTGGGAGTGGGGCCCACCCTCGGGAGACCAGGTCTGGGTCACACACTCTGTGGTCCTCAGGATCAGTGGGAGTGGGGCCCACCCTCCAGAGTCCAGGTCTGTGTCACACAGACTGTGGTCCTCAGGATCAGTGGGAGTGGGGCCCACCCTCGGGAGTCCAGGTCTGGGTCACCCAGTCTGTGGTCCTCAGGATCAGTGGGAGTGGGGCCCACCCTCGGGAGACCAGGTCTGGGTCACACAGTCTGTGGTCCTCAGGATCAGTGGGAGTGGGGCCCACCCTCGGGAGACCAGGTCTGGGTCACACACTCTGTGGTCCTCAGGATCAGTGGGAGTGGGGCCCACCCTCAGGAGACCAGGTCTGGGTCACACAGTCTGTGGTCCTCAGGATCAGTGGGAGTGGGGCCCACCCTCGGGAGTCCAGGTCTGGGTCACACAGTCTGTGGTCCTCAGGATCAGTGGGAGTGGGGCCCACCCTCGGGAGTCCAGGTCTGGGTCACACAGTCTGTGGTCCTCAGGATCAGTGGGAGTGGGGCCCACCCTCGGGAGTCCAGGTCTGGGTCACACAGTCTGTGGTCCTCAGGATCAGTGGGAGTGGGGCCCACCATCGGGAGTCCAGGTCTGGGTCACACAGTCTGTGGTCCTCAGGATCAGTGGGAGTGGGGCCCACCATCGGGAGACCAGGTCTGGGTCACCCAGTCTGTGGTCCTCAGGATCAGTGGGAGTGGGGCCCACCCTCGGGAGTCCAGGTCTGGGTCACACAGTCTGTGGTCCTCAGGATCAGTGGGAGTGGGGCCGACCCTCGGGAGACCAGGTCTGGGTCACACAGTCTGTGGTCCTCAGGATCAGTGGGAGTGGGGCCCACCATCAGGAGACCAGGTCTGGGTCACACAGTCTGTGGTCCTCAGGATCAGTGGGAGTGGGGCCCACCCTCGGGAGACCAGGTCTGGGTCACACAGTCTGTGGTCCTCAGGATCAGTGGGAGTGGGGCCCACCCTCGGGAGTCCAGGTCTGGGTCACACAGTCTGTGGTCCTCAGGATCAGTGGGAGTGGGGCCCACCCTCGGGAGACCAGGTCTGTGTCACACAGTCTGTGGTCCTCAGGATCAGTGGGAGTGGGGCCCACCCTCGGGAGACCAGGTCTGGGTCACACAGTCTGTGGTCCTCAGGATCAGTGGGAGTGGGGCCCACCCTTGGGAGTCCAGGTCTGGGTCACACAGTCTGTGATCCTCAGGATCAGTGGGAGTGGGGCCCACCCTCGGGAGTCCAGGTCTGGGTCACACAGTCTGTGGTCCTCAGGATCAGTGGGAGTGGGGCCCACCCTCGGGAGTCCAGGTCTGGGACACACACTCTGTGGTCCTCAGGATCAGTGGGAGTGGGGCCCACCCTCGGGAGTCCAGGTCTGGGTCACACAGTCTGTGGTCCTCAGGATCAGTGGGAGTGGGGCCCACCCTCGGGAGTCCAGGTCTGGGTCACACAGTCTGTGGTCCTCAGGATCAGTGGGAGTGGGGCCCACCCTCGGGAGATCAGGTCTGGGTCACACAGTCTGTGGTCCTCAGGATCAGTGGGAGTGGGTCCCACCCTCGGGAGTCCAGGTCTGGGTCACACACTCTGTGGTCCTCAGGATCAGTGGGAGTGGGGCCCACCCTCGGGAGTCCAGGTCTGGGTCACACATTCTGTGGTCCTCAGGATCAGTGGGAATGGGGCCCACCCTCGGGAGTCCAGGTCTGGGTCACACAGTCTGTGGTCCTCAGGATCAGGGGGAGTGGGGCCCACCCTCGGGAGTCCAGGTCTGGGTCACCCAGTCTGTGGTCCTCAGGATCAGTGGGAGTGGGGCCCTCCCTCGGGAGACCAGGTCTGGGTCACCCAGTCTGTGGTCCTGAGGATCAGTGGGAGTGAGGCCCACCCTCGGGAGTCCAGGTCTGGGTCACACATTCTGTGGTCCTCAGGATCAGTGGGAGTGGGGCCCACCCTCGGGAGTCCAGGTCTGGGTCACCCAGTCTGTGGTCCTCAGGATCAGTGGGAGTGGGGCCCTCCCTCGGGAGACCAGGTCTGGGTCACCCAGTCTGTGGTCCTGAGGATCAGTGGGAGTGAGGCCCACCCTCGGGAGTCCAGGTCTGGGTCACACATTCTGTGGTCCTCAGGATCAGTGGGAGTGGGGCCCACCCTCGGGAGTCCAGGTCTGGGTCACAGTCTGTGGTCCTCAGGATCAGTGGGAGTGGGGCCCACCCTCGGGAGACCAGGTCTGGGTCACACAGTCTGTGGTCCTCAGGATCAGTGGGAGTGGGGCCCACCCTCGGGAGTCCAGGTCTGGGTCACACAGTCTGTGGTCCTCAGGATCAGTGGGAGTGGGGCCCACCCTCGGGAGTCCAGGTCTGTGTCACACAGTCTGTGGTTCTCAGGATCAATGGGAGTGGGGCCCACCCTCGGGAGTCCAGGTCTGGGTCACACACTCTGTGGTCCTCAGGATCAGTGGGAGTGGGGCCCACCCTCGGGAGTCCAGGTCTGGGTCACACATTCTGTGGTCCTCAGGATCAGTGGGAGTGGGGCCCACCCTCGGGAGTCCAGGTCTGGGTCACACAGTCTGTGGTCCTCAGGATCAGTGGGAGTGAGGCCCACCCTCGGAGACCAGGTCTGGGTCACACAGTCTGTGGTCCTCAGGATCAGTGGGAGTGGGGCCCACCCTCGGGAGTCCAGGTCTGGGTCACACAGTCTGTGGTCCTCAGGATCAGTGGGAGTGGGGCCCACCCTCGGGAGACCAGGTCTGGGTCACACACTCTGTGGTCCTCAGGATCAGTGGGAGTGGGGCCCACCCTCGGGAGTCCAGGTCTGGGTCACACAGTCTGTGGTCCTGAGGATCAGTGGGAGTGGGGCCCACCCTCGGGAGACCAGGTCTGGGTCACACAGTCTGTGGTCCTCAGGATCAGTGGGAGTGGGGCCCACCCTCGGGAGTCCAGGTCTGGGTCACACAGTCTGTGGTCCTCAGGATCAGTGGGAGTGGGGCACACCCTCGGGAGACCAGGTCTGGGTCACACAGTCTGTGGTCCTCAGGATCAGTGGGAGTGGGGCCCACCCTCGGGAGACCAGGTCTGGGTCACACAGTCTGTGGTCCTCAGGATCAGTGGGAGTGGGGCCCACCCTCGGGAGACCAGGTCTGGGTCACACAGTCTGTGGTCCTTCGGATCAGTGGGAGTGGGGCCCACCCTCGGGAGTCCAGGTCTGTGTCACACAGTCTGTGGTCCTCAGGATCAGTGGGAGTGGGGCCCACCCTCGGGAGTCCAGGTCTGGGTCACACAGTCTGTGGTCCTCAGGATCAGTGGGAGTGGGGCCCACCCTCGGGAGTCCAGGTCTGGGTCACACACTCTGTGGTCCTCAGGATCAGTGGGAGTTGGGCCCACCCTCGGGAGTCCAGGTCTGGGTCACACAGTCTGTGGTCCTCAGGATCAGTGGGAGTGAGGCCCACCCTCGGGAGTCCAGGTCTGGGTCACACAGTCTGTGGTCCTCAGGATCAGTGGGAGTGGGGCCCACCCTCGGGAGTCCAGGTCTGGGTCACACAGTCTGTGGTCCTCAGGATCAGTGGGAGTGGGGCCCACCCTCGGGAGACCAGGTCTGGGTCACACAGTCTGTGGTCCTCAGGATCAGTGGGAGTGGGGCCCACCCTCGGGAGTCCAGGTCTGGGTCACACAGTCTGTGGTCCTCAGGATCAGTGGGAGTGGGGCCCACCCTCGGGAGACCAGGTCTGTGTCACACAGTCTGTGGTCCTCAGGATCAGTGGGAGTGGGGCCCACCCTCGGGAGTCCAGGTCTGGGTCACACAGTCTGTGGTCCTCAGGATCAGTGGGAGTGGGGCCCACCCTCGGGAGTCCAGGTCTGTGTCACACAGTCTGTGGTTCTCAGGATCAATGGGAGTGGGGCCCACCCTCGGGAGTCCAGGTCTGGGTCACACACTCTGTGGTCCTCAGGATCAGTGGGAGTGGGGCCCACCCTCGGGAGTCCAGGTCTGGGTCACACATTCTGTGGTCCTCAGGATCAGTGGGAGTGGGGCCCACCCTCGGGAGTCCAGGTCTGGGTCACACAGTCTGTGGTCCTCAGGATCAGTGGGAGTGGGGCCCACCCTCGGGAGTCCAGGTCTGGGTCACACAGTCTGTGGTCCTCAGGATCAGTGGGAGTGAGGCCCACCCTCGGAGACCAGGTCTGGGTCACACAGTCTGTGGTCCTCAGGATCAGTGGGAGTGGGGCCCTCCCTCGGGAGACCAGGTCTGGGTCACACAGTCTGTGGTCCTCAGGATCAGTGGGAGTGGGGCACACCCTCGGGAGTCCAGGTCTGGGTCACACAGTCTGTGGTCCTCAGGATCAGTGGGAGTGGGGCCCACCCTCGGGAGACCAGGTCTGGGTCACACACTCTGTGGTCCTCAGGATCAGTGGGAGTGGGGCCCACCCTCGGGAGTCCAGGTCTGGGTCACACAGTCTGTGGTCCTGAGGATCAGTGGGAGTGGGGCCCACCCTCGGGAGACCAGGTCTGGGTCACACAGTCTGTGGTCCTCAGGATCAGTGGGAGTGGGGCCCACCCTCGGGAGTCCAGGTCTGGGTCACACAGTCTGTGGTCCTCAGGATCAGTGGGAGTGGGGCACACCCTCGGGAGACCAGGTCTGGGTCACACAGTCTGTGGTCCTCAGGATCAGTGGGAGTGGGGCCCACCCTCGGGAGACCAGGTCTGGGTCACACAGTCTGTGGTCCTCAGGATCAGTGGGAGTGGGGCCCACCCTCGGGAGACCAGGTCTGGGTCACACAGTCTGTGGTCCTTCGGATCAGTGGGAGTGGGGCCCACCCTCGGGAGTCCAGGTCTGTGTCACACAGTCTGTGGTCCTCAGGATCAGTGGGAGTGGGGCCCACCCTCGGGAGTCCAGGTCTGGGTCACACAGTCTGTGGTCCTCAGGATCAGTGGGAGTGGGGCCCACCCTCTGGAGTCCAGGTCTGGATCACACAGTCTGTGGTCCTCAGGATCAGTGGGAGTGGGGCCCACCCTCGGGAGTCCAGGTCTGGGTCACCCAGTCTGTGGTCCTCAGGATCAGTGGGAGTGGGGCCCACCCTCTGGAGTCCAGGTCTGGGTCACACAGTCTGTGGTCCTCAGGATCAGTGGGAGTGGGGCCCACCCTCGGGAGTCCAGGTCTGGGTCACACAGTCTGTGGTCCTCAGGATCAGTGGGAGTGGGGCCCACCCTCGGGAGTCCAGGTCTGGGTCACACACTCTGTGGTCCTCAGGATCAGTGGGAGTGGGGCCCACCCTCGGGAGTCCAGGTCTGGGTCACACAGTCTGTGGTCCTCAGGATCAGTGGGAGTGAGGCCCACCCTCGGGAGTCCAGGTCTGGGTCACACAGTCTGTGGTCCTCAGGATCAGTGGGAGTGGGGCCCACCCTCGGGAGTCCAGGTCTGGGTCACACAGTCTGTGGTCCTCAGGATCAGTGGGAGTGGGGCCCACCCTCGGGAGACCAGGTCTGGGTCACACAGTCTGTGGTCCTCAGGATCAGTGGGAGTGGGGCCCACCCTCGGGAGACCAGGTCTGGGTCACACAGTCTGTGGTCCTCAGGATCAGTGGGAGTGGGGCCCACCCTCGGGAGACCAGGTCTGGGTCACACAGTCTGTGGTCCTTCGGATCAGTGGGAGTGGGGCCCACCCTCGGGAGTCCAGGTCTGTGTCACACAGTCTGTGGTCCTCAGGATCAGTGGGAGTGGGGCCCACCCTCGGGAGACCAGGTCTGGGTCACACAGTCTGTGGTCCTCAGGATCAGTGGGAGTGGGGCCCACCCTCGGGAGTCCAGGTCTGTGTCACACAGTCTGTGGTCCTCAGGATCAGTGGGAGTGGGGCCCACCCTCGGGAGTCCAGGTCTGGGTCACACAGTCTGTGGTCCTCAGGATCAGTGGGAGTGGGGCCCACCCTCGGGAGACCAGGTCTGGGTCACACAGTGTGTGGTCCTCAGGATCAGTGGGAGTGAGGCCCACCCTCGGGAGACCAGGTCTGGGTCACACACTCTGTGGTCCTCAGGATCAGTGGGAGTGGGGCACACCCTCGGGAGACCAGGTCTGGGTCACACAGTCTGTGGTCCTCAGGATCAGTGGGAGTGGGGCCCACCCTCGGGAGACCAGGTCTGGGTCACACAGTCTGTGGTCCTCAGGATCAGTGGGAGTGGGGCCCACCCTCGGGAGTCCAGGTCTGGGTCACACAGTCTGTGGTCCTCAGGATCAGTGGGAGTGGGGCCCACCATCAGGAGACCAGGTCTGGGTCACACAGTCTGTGGTCCTCAGGATCAGTGGGAGTGGGGCCCACCATCGGGAGACCAGGTCTGGGTCACACAGTCTGTGGTCCTCAGGATCAGTGGGAGTGAGGCCCACCCTCGGGAGTCCAGGTCTGGGTCAACGAGTCTGTGGTCCTCAGGATCAGTGGGAGTGAGGCCCACTCTCGGGAGTCCAGGTCTGTGTCACACAGTCTGTGGTCCTCAGGATCAGTGGGAGTGGGGCCCACCCTCGGGAGACCAGGTCTGGGTCACACAGTCTGTGGTTCTCAGGATCAGGGGGAGTGGGGCCCACCCTCGGGAGTCCAGGTCTGGGTCACACAGTCTGTGGTCCTCAGGATCAGTGGGAGTGGGGCCCACCCTCGGGAGTCCAGGTCTGGGTCACACAGTCTGTGGTCCTCAGGATCAGTGGGAGTGGGGCCCACCCTCGGGAGTCCAGGTCTGGGTCACACAGTCTGTGGTCCTCAGGATCAGTGGGAGTGCGGCCCACCCTCGGGAGTCCAGGTCTGGGTCACACAGTCTGTGGTCCTCAGGATCAGTGGGAGTGGGGCCCACCCTCGGGAGTCCAGGTCTGTGTCACACAGTCTGTGGTCCTCAGGATCAGTGGGAGTGGGGCCCACACTCGGGAGTCCAGGTCTGGGTCACACAGTCTGTGGTCCTCAGGATCAGTGGGAGTGAGGCCCACCCTCGGGAGTCCAGGTCTGTGTCACCCAGTCTGTGGTCCTCAGGATCAGTGGGAGTGGGGCCCACCCTCGGGAGACCAGGTCTGTGTCACACAGTCTGTGGTCCTCAGGATCAGTGGGAGTGGGGCCCACCCTCGGGAGTCCAGGTCTGGGTCATACAGTCTGTGGTCCTCAGGATCAGTGGGAGTGGGGCCCACCCTCGGGAGTCCAGGTCTGGGTCACACAGTCTGTGGTCCTCAGGATCAGTGGGAGTGGGGCCCACCCTCGGGAGTCCAGGTCTAGGTCACACAGTCTGTGGTCCTCAGGATCAGTGGGAGTGGGGCCCACCCTCGGGAGTCCAGGTCTGGGTCACACAGTCTGTGGTCCTCTGGATCAGTGGGATTGGGGCCCACCCTCGGGAGTCCAGGTTTGGGTCACCCAGTCTGTGATCCTCAGGATCAGTGGGAGTGGGGCCCTCCCTCGGGAGTCCAGGTCTGTGTCACACAGTCTGTGGTCCTCAGGATCAGTGGGAGTGGGGCCCACCCTCGGGAGTCCATGTCTGGGTCACACAGTCTGTGGTCCTCAGGATCAGTGGGAGTGGGGCACACCCTCGGGAGTCCTGGTCTGGGTCACACAGTCTGTGGTCCTCAGGATCAGTGGGAGTGGGGCACACCCTCGGGAGTCCAGGTCTGGGTCACACAGTCTGTGGTCCTCAGGATCAGTGGGAGTGGGGCCCACCCTCGGGAGTCCATGTCTGGGTCACACAGTCTGTGGTCCTCAGGATCAGTAGGAGTGGGGCCCACCCTCGGGAGACCAGGTCTGGGTCACACAGTCTGTGGTCCTCAGGATCAGTGGGAGTGGGGCCCACCATCGGGAGTCCAGGTCTGGGTCACACAGTCTGTGGTCCTCAGGATCAGTGGGAGTGAGGCCCACCCTCGGGAGACCAGGTCTGGGTCACACAGTCTGTGGTCCTCAGGATCAGTGGGAGTGGGGCCCACCCTCGGGAGACCAGGTCTGGGTCACACAGTCTGTGATCCTCAGGATCAGTGGGACTGGGGCCCACCCTCGGGAGTCCAGGTCTGGGTCACACAGTCTGTGGTCCTCACGATCAGTGGGAGTGGGGCCCACCCTCGGGAGTCCAGGTCTGGGTCACACAGTCTGTGGTCCTCAGGATCAGTGGGACTGGGGCCCACCCTCGGGAGACCAGGTCTGGGTCACACAGTCTGTGGTCCTCAGGATCAGTGGGAGTGGGGCCCACCCTCGGCAGTCCAGGTCTGGGTCACACAGTCTGTGGTCCTCAGGATCAGTGGGAGTGGGGCGCACCCTCGGGAGACCAGGTCTGGGTCACACAGTCTGTGGTCCTCAGAATCAGTGGGAGTGGGGCCCACCCTCGGGAGTCCAGGTCTGGGTCACACAGTCTGTGGTCCTCAGGATCAGTGGGAGTGAGGCCCACCATCGGGAGTCCAGGACTGGGTCACACAGTCTGTGGTCCTCAGGATCAGTGGGAGTGGGGCCCACCCTCGGGAGACCAGGTCTGGGTCACACAGTCTGTGGTCCTCAGGATCAGTGGGAGTGGGGCCCACCCTCGGGAGACCAGGTCTGTGTCACCCAGTCTGTGGTCCTCTGGATCAGTGGGAGTGGGGCCCACCCTCGGGAGTCCAGGTCTGGGTCACACACTCTGTGGTCCTCAGGATCAATGGGAGTGGGGCCCACCCTCGGGAGACCAGGTCTGGGTCGCACAGTCTGTGGTCCTCAGGATCAGTGGGAGTGGGGCCCACCCTCGGGAGTCCAGGTCTGGGTCACACAGTCTGTGGTCCTCAGGATCAGTGGGAGTGGGGCCCACCCTCGGGAGTCCAGGTCTGGGTCACACACTCTGTGGTCCTCAGGATCAGTGGGAGTGGGGCCCACCCTCGGGAGACCAGGTCTGTGTCACAGAGTCTGTGGTCCTCAGAATCAGTGGGAGTGGGGCCCACCCTCGGGAGTCCAAGTCTGGGTCACACAGTCTGTGGTCCTCAGGATCAGTGGGAGTGGGTCCCTCCCTCGGGAGTCCAGGTCTGGGTCACACAGTCTGTGGTCCTCAGGATCAGTGGGAGTGGGGCCCACCCTCGGGAGACCAGGTCTGGGTATCACAGTCTGTGGTCCTCAGGATCAGTGGGAGTGGGGCCCACCCTCGGGAGACCAGGTCTGGGTCACACAGTCTGTGGTCCTGAGGATCAGTGGGAGTGGGGCCCACCCTCGGGAGTCCAGGTCTGGGTCACACAGTCTGTGGTCCTCAGGATCAGTGGGAGTGGGGCCCACGCTCGGGACTCCAGGTCTGGGTCACCCAGTCTGTGGTCCTCAGGATCAGTGGGAGTGGGGCCCACCCTCGGGACTCCAGGTCTGGGTCACACAGTCTGTGGTCCTCAGGATCAGTGGGAGTGGGGCCCACCCTCGGGACTCCAGGTCTGGGTCACACAGTCTGTGGTCCTCAGGATCAGTGGGAGTGGGGCCCACCCTCGGGAGACCAGGTCTGGGTCACACAGTCTGTGGTCCTCAGGATCAGTGGGAGTGGGGACCACCCTCGGGAGTCCAGGTCTGGGTCACACAGTCTGTGGTCCTCAGGATCAGTGGGAGTGAGGCCCACCCTCGGGAGACCAGGTGTGGGTCACCCAGTCTGTGGTCCTCAGGATCAGTGGGAGTGGGGCCCACCCTTGGGAGACCAGGTCTGGGTCACCCAGTCTGTGGTCCTCAGGATCAGTGGGAATGGGGCACACCCTCGGGAGTCCAGGTCTGGGTCACACACTCTGTGGTCCTCAGGATCAGTGGGAGTGGGGCCCACCATCGGGAGACCAGGTCTGGGTCACACAGTCTGTGGTCCTCAGGATCAGTGGGAGTGAGGCCCACCCTCGGGAGTCCAGGTCTGGGTCACACAGTCTGTGGTCCTCAGGATCAGTGGGAGTGGGGCCCACCCTCGGGAGACCAGGTCTGGGTCACACAGTCTGTGGTCCTCAGGATCAGTGGGAGTGGGGCCCACCCTCGGGAGACCAGGTCTGGGTCAAACAGTCTGTGGTCCTCAGGATCAGTGGGAGTGGGTCCCACCCTCGGGAGTCCAGGTCTGGGTCACCCAGTCTGTGGTCCTCAGGATCAGTGGGAGTGGGGCCCACCCTCGGGAGTCCAGGTCTGGGTCACACAGTCTGTGGTCCTGAGGATCAGTGGGAGTGGGGCCCACCCTCGGGAGACCAGGTCTGGATCACACAGTCTGTGGTCCTCAGGATCAGTGGGAGTGGGGCCCACCCTCGGGAGTCCAGGTCTGTGTCACACAGTCTGTGGTCCTCAGGATCAGTGGGAGTGGGGCCCACCCTCGGGAGTCCAGGTCTGGGTCACCCAGTCTGTGGTCCTCAGGATCAGTGGGAGTGGGGCCCACCCTCGGGTGTCCAGGTCTGGGTCACACAGTCTGTGGTCCTCAGGATCAGTGGGAGTGGAGCCCACCCTCGGGAGTCCAGGTCTGGGTCACACACTCTGTGGTCCTAAGGATCAGTGGGAGTGGGGCCCACCCTCGGGAGTCCAGGTCTGGGTCACCCAGTCTGTGGTCCTCAGGATCAGTGGGAGTGGGGCCCACCCTCGGGTGACCAGGTCTGGGTCACACAGTGTGTGGTCCTCAGGATCAGTGGGAGTGGGGCCCACCCTCGGGAGTCCAGGTCTGGGTCACACAGTCTGTGGTCCTCAAGATCAGTGGGAGTGGGGCCCACTCTTGGGAGACCAGGTCTGGGTCACACAGTCTGTGGTCCTCAGGATCAGTGAGAGTGGGGCCCACCCTCGGGAGTCCAGGTCTGGGTCACACAGTCTGTGGTCCTCAGGATCAGTGGGATTGGGGCCCACCCTCGGGTGTCCAGGTCTGGGTCACACAGTCTGTGGTCCTCAGGATCAGTGGGACTGGGGCCCACCCTCGGGAGTCCAGGTCTGGGTCACACAGTCTGTGGTCCTCAGGATCAGTGGGATTGGGGCCCACCCTCGGGAGTCCAGGTCTGGGTCACACAGTCTATGGTCCTCAGGATCAGTGGGAGTGAGGCCCACCCTCGGGAGTCCAGGTCTGGGTCACACAGTGTGTGGTCCTCAGGATCAGTGGGAGTGAGGCCCACCCTCCGGAGTCCAGGTCTGGGTCACACAGTCTGTGGTCCTCAGGATCAGTGGGAGAGGGGCCCACCCTCGGGTGACCAGGTCTGGGTCACACAGTCTGTGGTCCTCAGGATCAGTGGGAGTGGGGCCCACCCTCGGGAGTCCAGGTCTGGGTCACACAGTCTGTGGTCCTCAGGATCAGTGGGAGTGGGGCCCACCCTCGGGAGTCCAGGTCTGGGTCACACAGTCTGTGGTCCTCAGGATCAGTGGGAGTGGGGCCCACCCTCGGGAGTCCAGGTCAGGGTCACAGAGTCTGTGGTCCTCAGGATCAGTGGTAATGGGGCCCACCATCGGGAGACCAGGTCTGGGTCACCCAGTCTGTGGTCCTCAGGATCAGTGGGAGTGGGGCCCACCCTCGGGTGACCAGGTCTGGGTCACACACTCTGTGGTCCTCAGGATCAGTGGGAGTGGGGCCCACCCTCGGGAGTCCAGGTCTGGGTCACACAGTCTGTGGTCCTCAGGATCAGTGGGAGTGGGGCCCACCCTCGGGAGACCAGGTCTGGGTCACCCAGTCTGTGGTCCTCAGGATCAGTGGGAGTGGGGCCCACCCTCGGGAGTCCAGGTCTGGGTCACACAGTCTGTGGTCCTCAGGATCAGTGGGAGTGGGGCCCACCCTCGGGAGTCCAGGTCTGGGTCACACATTCTGTGGTCCTCAGGATCAGTGGGAGTGGGGCCCATCCTCGGGAGTCCAGGTCTGGGTCACACAGTCTGTGGTCCTCAGGATCAGTGGGAGTGAGGCCCACCCTCGGGAGACCAGGTCTGGGTCACACAGTCTGTGGTCCTCAGGATCATTGGGAGTGGGGCCCACCCTCGGGAGACCAGGTCTGGGTCACACATTCTGTGGTCCTCAGGATCAGTGGGAGTGGGGCCCATCCTCGGGAGTCCAGGTCTGGGTCACACAGTCTGTGGTCCTCAGGATCAGTGGGAGTGGGGCCCACCCTCGGGAGACCAGGTCTGGGTCACACAGTCTGTGGTCCTCAGGATCAGTGGGAGTGAGGCCCACCCTCGGGAGTCCAGGTCTGGGTCACCCAGTCTGTGGTCCTCAGGATCAGTGGGAGTGGGGCCCACCCTCGGGAGACCAGGTCTGGGTCACACAGTCTGTGGTCCTCAGGATCAGTGGGAGTGGGGCCCATCCTCGGGAGTCCAGGTCTGCGTCACCCAGTCTGTGGTCCTCAGGATCAGTGGGAGTGGGGCCCACCCTCGGGAGACCAGGTCTGTGTCACACATTCTGTGGTCCTCAGGATCAGTGGGAGTGGGGCCCACCCTCGGGAGACCAGGTCTGGGTCACACAGTCTGTGGTCCTCAGGATCAGTGGGAGTGGGGCCCACCCTCGGGAGACCAGGTCTGTGTCACACAGTCTGTGGTCCTCAGGATCAGTGGGAGTGGGGCCCACCCTCGGGAGACCAGGTCTGGGTCACACAGTCTGTGGTCCTCAGGATCAGTGGGAGTGGGGCCCACCCTCGGGAGACCAGGTCTGGGTCACACAGTCTGTGGTCCTCAGGATCAGTGGGAGTGGGGCCCACCCTCGGGAGACCAGGTCTGGGTCACACAGTCTGTGGTCCTCAGGATCAGTGGGAGTGGGGCCCACCCTCGGGAGACCAGGTCTGGGTCACACAGTCTGTGGTCCTCAGGATCAGTGGGAGTGGGGCCCACCCTCGGGTGTCCAGGTCTGGGTCACACAGTCTGTGGTCCTCAGGATCAGTGGGAGTGGGGCCCACCCTCGAGAGTCCAGGTCTGGGTCACCCAGTCTGTGGTCCTCAGGATCAGTGGGAGTGGGGCCCACCCTCGGGAGTCCAGGTCTGGGTCACACTGTCTGTGGTCCTCAGGATCAGTGGGAGTGGGGCCCACCCTCGGGAGACCAGGTCTGGGTCACACTGTCTGTGGTCCTCAGGATCAGTGGGAGAGGGGCCCACCCTCGGGAGTCCCGGTCTGGGTCACACAGTCTGTGGTCCTCAGGATCAGTGGGAGTGGGGCCCACCCTCGGGAGACCAGGTCTGGGTCACACATTCTGTGGTCCTCAGGATCAGTGGGAGTGGGGCCCACCCTCGGGAGACCAGGTCTGGGTCACACATTCTGTGGTCCTCAGGATCAGTGGGAGTGGGGCCCACCCTCGGGAGTCCAGGTCTGGGTCACACAGTCTGTGGTCCTCAGGATCAGTGGGAGTGAGGCCCACCCTCGGGAGTCCAGGTCTGGGTCTCACAGTCTGTGGTCCTCAGGATCAGTGGGAGTGAGGCCCACCCTCGGGAGTCCAGGTCTGGGTCTCACAGTCTGTGGTCCTCAGGATCAGTGGGAGTGGGGCCCACCCTCGGGAGTCCAGGTCTGGGTCACACAGTCTGTGGTCCTCAGGATCAGTGGGAGTGGGGCCCACCCTCGGGAGACCAGGTCTGGGTCACACAGTCTGTGGTCCTCAGGATCAGTGGGAGTGGGGCCCACCCTCGGGAGTCCAGGTGTGGGTCACACAGTCTGTGGTCCTCAGGATCAGTGGGAGTGGGGCCCACCCTCGGGAGTCCAGGTCTGGGTCACACAGTCTGTGGTCCTCAGGATCAGTGGGAGTGGGGCCCACCCTCGGGAGTCCAGGTCTGGGTCACACAGTCTGTGGTCCTCAGGATCAGTGGGAGTGGGGCCCACCCTCGGGAGTCCAGGTCTGGGTCACACACTCTGTGGTCCTCAGGATCAGTGGGAGTGGGGCCCACCCTCGGGAGTCCAGGTCTGGGTCACACAGTCTGTGGTCCTCAGGATCAGTGAGAGTGGGGCCCACCCTCGGGAGACCAGGTCTGGGTCACCCAGTCTGTGGTCCTCAGGATCAGTGGGAGTGGGGCCCACCCTCGGGTGTCCACGTCTGGGACACACAGTCTGTGGTCCTCAGGATCAGTGGGAGTGGGGCCCACCCTCGGGAGTCGAGGTCTGGGTCACACAGTCTGTGGTCCTCAGGATCAGTGGGATTGGGGCCCACCCTCGGGAGTCCAGGTCTGGGTCACACAGTCTGTGGTCCTCAGGATCAGTGGGAGTGGGGCCCACCCTCGGGAGTCCAGGTCTGGGTCACACAGTCTGTGGTCCTCAGGATCAATGGGAGAGGGGCCCACCCTCGGGTGACCAGGTCTGGGTCACACAGTCTGTGGTCCTCAGGATCAGTGGGAGTGGGGCCCACCCTCGGGAGTCCAGGTCAGGGTCACAGAGTCCGTGGTCCTCAGGATCAGTGGGAATGGGGCCCACCCTCGGGAGACCAGGTCTGGGTCACACAGTCTGTGGTCCTCAGGATCAGTGGGATTGGGGCCCACCCTCGGGAGACCAGGTCTGGGTCACACAGTCTGTGGTCCTCAGGATCAGGGGGAGTGGGGCCCACCCTCGGGAGTCCAGGTCTGGGTCACACAGTCTGTGGTCCTCAGGATCATTGGGAGTGGGGCCCACCCTTGGGAGACCAGGTCTGGGTCACACAGTCTGTGGTCCTCAGGATCAGTGAGAGTGGGGCCCACCCTCGGGTGTCCACGTCTGGGTCACACAGTCTGTGGTCCTCAGGATCAGTGGGAGTGGGGCCCACCCTCGGGAGTCCAGGTCTGGGTCACACAGTCTGTGGTCCTCAGGATCAGTGGGATTGGGGCCCACCCTCGGGAGTCCAGGTCTGGGTCACACAGTGTGTGGTCCTCAGGATCAGTGGGAGTGAGGCCCACCCTCCGGAGTCCAGGTCTGGGTCACACAGTCTGTGGTCCTCAGGATCAGTGGGAGAGGGGCCCACCCTCGGGTGACCAGGTCTGGGTCACACAGTCTGTGGTCCTCAGGATCAGTGGGAGTGGGGCCCACCCTCGGGAGTCCAGGTCAGGGTCACAGAGTCTGTGGTCCTCAGGATCAGTGGTAATGGGGCCCACACTCGGGAGACCAGGTCTGGGTCACACAGTCTGTGGTCCTCAGGATCAGTGGGAGTGGGGCCCACCCTCGGGAGACCAGGTCTGGGTCACACAGTCTGTGGTCCTCAGGATCAGTGGGAGTGGGGCCCACCCTCGGGAGACCAGGTCTGGGTCACACAGTCTGTGGTCCTCAGGATCAGTGGGAGTGGGGCCCATCCTCGGGAGTCCAGGTCTGGGTCACACAGTCTGTCGTCCTCAGGATCAGTGGGAGTGGGGCCCACCCTCGGGAGACCAGGTCTGGGTCACACAGTCTGTGGTCCTCAGGATCAGTGGGAGTGGGGCCCACCCTCGGGAGACCAGGTCTGGGTCACACAGTCTGTGGTCCTCAGGATCAGTGGGAGTGGGGCCCACCCTCGGGAGACCAGGTCTGTGTCACACAGTCTGTGGTCCTCAGGATCAGTGGGAGTGGGGCCCACCCTCGGGAGTCCAGGTCTGGGTCACCCAGTCTGTGGTCCTCAGGATCAGTGGGAGTGGGGCCCACCCTCGGGAGTCCAGGTCTGGGTCACACAGTCTGTGGTCCTCAGGATCAGTGGGAGTGGGGCCCATCCTCGGGAGTCCAGGGCTGGGTCACCCAGTCTGTGGTCCTCAGGATCAGTAGGAGTGGGGCCCACCCTCGGGAGACCAGGTCTGGGTCACACAGTCTGTGGTCCTCAGGATCAGTGGGAGTGGGGCCCACCCTCGGGAGTCCAGGTCTGGGTCACACACTCTGTGGTCCTCAGGATCAGTGGGATTGGGGCCCACCCTCGGGAGACCAGGTCTGGGTCACACAGTCTGTGGTCCTCAGGATCAGTGGGAGTGGGGCCCACCCTCGGGAGTCCAGGTCTGGGTCACACAGTCTGTGGTCCTCAGGATCAGTGGGAGTGGGGCCCACCCTCGGGAGTCCAGGTCTGGGTCACCCAGTCTGTGGTCCTCAGGATCAGTGGGAGTGGGGCCCACCCTCGGGAGACCAGGTCTGGGTCACACAGTCTGTGGTCCTCAGGATCAGTGGGAGTGAGGCCCACCCTCGGGAGTCCAGGTCTGGGTCAACCAGTCTGTGGTCCTCAGGATCAGTGGGAGTGGGGCCCACCCTCGGGAGTCCAGGTCTGGGTCACACAGTCTGTGGTCCTCAGGATCAGTGGGAGTGGGGCCCACCCTCGGGAGTCCAGGTCTGGGTCACACAGTCTGTGGTCCTCAGGATCAGTGGGAGTGGGGCCCACCCTCGGGAGACCAGGTCTGGGTCACACAGTCTGTGGTCCTCAGGATCAGTGGGAGTGAGGCCCACCCTCGGGAGTCCAGGTCTGGGTCAACCAGTCTGTGGTCCTCAGGATCAGTGGGAGTGAGGCCCACCCTCGGGAGTCCAGGTCTGGGTCACACAGTCTGTGGTCCTCAGGATCAGTGGGAGTGGGGCCCATCCTCGGGAGTCCAGGTCTGCGTCACCCAGTCTGTGGTCCTCAGGATCAGTGGGAGTGGGGCCCACCCTCGGGAGACCAGGTCTGTGTCACACATTCTGTGGTCCTCAGGATCAGTGGGAGTGGGGCCCACCCTCGGGAGACCAGGTCTGGGTCACACAGTCTGTGGTCCTCAGGATCAGTGGGAGTGGGGCCCACCCTCGGGAGTCCCGGTCTGGGTCACACAGTCTGTGGTCCTCAGGATCAGTGGGAGTGGGGCCCACCCTCGGGAGACCAGGTCTGGGTCACACATTCTGTGGTCCTCAGGATCAGTGGGAGTGGGGCCCACCATCGGGAGACCAGGTCTGGGTCACACATTCTGTGGTCCTCAGGATCAGTGGGAGTGGGGCCCACCCACGGGAGTCCAGGTCTGTGTCACACAGTCTGTGGTCCTCAGGATCAGTGGGAGTGAGGCCCACCCTCGGGAGTCCAGGTCTGGGTCACACAGTCTGTGGTCCTCAGGATCAGTGGGAGTGGGGCCCACCCTCGGGAGTCCAGGTCTGGGTCTCACAGTCTGTGGTCCTCAGGATCAGTGGGAGTGGGGCCCACCCTCGGGAGTCCAGGTCTGGGTCACACACTCTGTGGTCCTCAGGATCAGTGGGAGTGGGGCCCACCCTCGGGAGTCCAGGTCTGGGTCACACAGTCTGTGGTCCTCAGGATCAGTGAGAGTGGGGCCCACCCTCGGGAGACCAGGTCTGGGTCACCCAGTCTGTGGTCCTCAGGATCAGTGGGAGTGGGGCCCACCCTCGGGAGTCCAGGTCTGGGTCTCACAGTCTGTGGTCCTCAGGATCAGTGGGAGTGGGGCCCACCCTCGGGAGTCCAGGTCTGGGTCACACAGTCTGTGGTCCTCAGGATCAGTGGGAGTGGGGCCCACCCTCGGGAGTCCAGGTCTGGGTCACACAGTCTGTGGTCTTCAGGATCAGTGGGAGTGGGGCCCACCCTCGGGAGTCCAGGTCTGGGTCACACAGTCTGTGGTCCTCAGGATCAGTGGGAGTGGGGCCCACCCTCGGGTGACCAGGTCTGGGTCACACAGTGTGTGGTCCTCAGGATCAGTGGGAGTGGGGCCCACCCTCGGGAGTCCAGGTCTGGGTCACCCAGTCTGTGGTCCTCAGGATCAGTGGGAGTGAGGCCCACCCTCGGGAGTCCAGGTCTGGGTCACACAGTGTGTGGTCCTCAGGATCAGTGGGAGTGGGGCCCACCCACGGGTGTCCACGTCTGGGACACACAGTCTGTGGTCCTCAGGATCAGTGGGAGTGGGGCCCACCCTCGGGAGTCGAGGTCTGGGTCACACAGTCTGTGGTCCTCAGGATCAGTGGGATTGGGGGCCACCCTCGGGAGTCCAGGTCTGGGTCACACAGTCTGTGGTCCTCAGGATCAGTGGGAGTGGGGCCCACCCTCGGGAGTCCAGGTCTGGGTCACACAGTCTGTGGTCCTCAGGATCAATGGGAGAGGGGCCCACCCTCGGGTGACCAGGTCTGGGTCACACAGTCTGTGGTCCTCAGGATCAGTGGGAGTGGGGCCCACCCTCGGGAGTCCAGGTCAGGGTCACAGAGTCCGTGGTCCTCAGGATCAGTGGGAATGGGGCCCACCCTCGGGAGACCAGGTCTGGGTCACACAGTCTGTGGTCCTCAGGATCAGTGGGATTGGGGCCCACCCTCGGGAGACCAGGTCTGGGTCACACAGTCTGTGGTCCTCAGGATCAGGGGGAGTGGGGCCCACCCTCGGGAGTCCAGGTCTGGGTCACACAGTCTGTGGTCCTCAGGATCATTGGGAGTGGGGCCCACCCTCGGGAGTCCAGGTCTGGGTCACACAGTCTGTGGTCCTCAGGATCAGTGGGAGTGGGGCCCACCCTCGGGAGTCCAGGTCTGGGTCACACAGTCTGTGGTCCTCAGGATCAGTGGGAGTGGGGCACACGCTCGGGAGACCAGGTCTGGGTCACACAGTCTGTGGTCGTCAGGATCAGTGGGAGTGAGGCCCACCCTCGGGAGACCAGGTCTGGGTCACACAGTCTGTGGTCCTCAGGATCAGTGGGATTGGGCCCACCCTCGGGAGTCCAGGTCTGGGTCACACAGTCTGTGGTCCTCAGGATCAGTGGGAGTGGGGCCCACCCTCGGGAGTCCAGGTCTGGGTCACCCAGTCTGTGGTCCTCAGGATCAGTGGGAGTGGGGCCCACCCTCGGGAGTCCAGGTCTGGGTCACACAGTCTGTGGTCCTCAGGATCAGTGGGAGTGGGGCCCACCCTCGGGAGTCCAGGTCTGGGTCACCCAGTCTGTGGTCCTCAGGATCAGTGGGAGTGGGGCCCACCCTCGGGAGACCAGGTCTGGGTCACACACTCTGTGGTCCTCAGGATCAGTGGGATTGGGGCCCACCCTCGGGAGTCCAGGTCTGGGTCACACAGTCTGTGGTCCTCAGGATCAGTGGGAGTGGGGCCCACCATCGGGAGACCAGGTCTGGGTCACACAGTCTGTGGTCCTCAGGATCAGTGGGAGTGGGGCCCACCCTCGGGAGTCCAGGTCTGGGTCACACAGTCTGTGGTCCTCAGGATCAGTGGGAGTGGGGCCCACCCTCGGGTGTCCAGGTCTGGGTCACACAGTCTGTGGTCCTCAGGATCAGTGGGAGTGAGGCCCACCCTCGGGAGTCCCCGGTCTGGGTCACACAGTCTGTGGTCCTCAGGATCAGTGGGAGTGGGGCCCACCCTCGGGAGTCCAGGTCTGGGTCACCCAGTCTGTGGTCCTCAGGATCAGTGGGAGTGGGGCCCACCCTCGGGAGACCAAGTCTGGGTCACACAGTCTGTGGTCCTCAGGATCAGTGTGAGTGGGGCCCACCCTCGGAAGTCCAGGTCTGGGTCACACAGTCTGTGGTCCTCAGGATCAGTGGGACTGATGCCCACCCTCGGGAGTCCAGGTCTGGGTCACACAGTCTGTGGTCCTCAGGATCAGTGGGAGTGGGGCCCACCCTCGGGAGTCCCCGGTCTGGGTCACACAGTCTGTGGTCCTCAGGATCAGTGGGAGTGGGGCCCACCCTCTGGTGTCCAGGTCTGGGTCTCACAGTCTGTGGTCCTCAGGATCAGTGGGAGTGGGGCCCACCCTCGGGAGTCCAGGTCTGGGTCACCCAGTCTGTGGTCCTCAGGATCAGTGGGAGTGAGGCCCACCCTCGGGAGTCCAGGTCTGGGTCACACAGTCTGTGGTCCTCAGGATCAGTGGGAGTGGGGCCCACCCTCCAGAGTCCAGGTCTGGGTCACACAGTCTGTGGTCCTCAGGATCAGTGGGAGAGGGGCCCACCCTCGGGTGACCAGGTCTGGGTCACACAGTCTGTGGTCCTCAGGATCAGTGGGAGTGGGGCCCACCCTCGGGAGTCCAGGTCAGGGTCACAGAGTCCTTGGTCCTCAGGATCAGTGGGAATGGGGCCCACCCTCGGGAGACCAGGTCTGGGTCACACAGTCTGTGGTCCTCAGGATCAGTGGGATTGGGGCCCACCCTCGGGAGTCCAGGTCTGGGTCACCCAGTCTGTGGTCCTCAGGATCAGTGGGAGTGGGGCCCACCATCGGGAGACCAGGTCTGGGTCACACAGTCTGTGGTCCTCAGGATCAGTGGGAGTGGGGCCCACCCTCGGGAGTCCAGGTCTGGGTCACCCAGTCTGTGGTCCTCAGGATCAGTGGGAGTGGGGCCCACCATCGGGAGACCAGGTCTGGGTCACACAGTCTGTGGTCCTCAGGATCAGTGGGAGTGGGGCCCACCATCAGGAGACCAGGTCTGGGTCACACAGTCTGTGGTCCTCAGGATCAGTGGGAGTGGGGCCCACCCTCGGGAGTCCAGGTCTGGGTCACACAGTCTGTGGTCCTCAGGATCAGTGGGAGTGGGGCCCACCCTCGGGTGTCCAGTTCTGGGTCACACAGTCTGTGGTCCTCAGGATCAGTGGGAGTGAGGCCCACCCTCGGGAGTCCCCGGTCTGGGTCACACAGTCTGTGGTCCTCAGGATCAGTGGGAGTGGGGCCCACCCTCGGGAGTCCAGGTCTGGGTCACCCAGTCTGTGGTCCTCAGGATCAGTGGGAGTGGGGCCCACCCTCGGAAGTCCAGGTCTGGGTCACACAGTCTGTGGTCCTCAGGATCAGTAGGACTGATGCCCACCCTCGGGAGTCCCCGGTCTGGGTCACACAGTCTGTGGTCCTCAGGATCAGTGGGAGTGGGGTCCACCCTCGGGAGTCCAGGTCTGGGTCACACAGTCTGTGGTCCTCAGGATCAGTGGGAGTGGGGCCCACCCTCTGGAGACCAGGTCTGGGTCACACAGTCTGTGGTCCTCAGGATCAGTGGGAGTGAGGCCCACCCTCGGGAGACCAGGTCTGGGTCACACAGTCTGTGGTCCTCAGGATCAGTGGGAGTGGGGCCCACCCTCTGGAGACCAGGTCTGGGTCACACAGTCTGTGGTCCTCAGGATCATTGGGAGTGGGGCCCACCCTCGGGAGACCAGGTCTGGGTCACACAGTCTGTGGTCCTCAGGATCAGTGGGATTGGGGCCCACCCTCTGGTGTCCCGGTCTGGGTCACACAGTCTGTGGTCCTCAGGATCAGTGGGATTGGGGCCCACCCTCGGGAGTCCAGGTGTGGGTCACACAGTCTGTGGTCCTCAGGATCAGTTGGGAGTGGGGCCCACCCTCTGGTGTCCCGGTCTGGGTCACACAGTCTGTGGTCCTCAGGATCAGTGGGAGTGGGGCCCACCCTCGGGAGTCCAGGTCTGGGTCACACACTCTGTGGTCCTCAGGATCAGTGGGAGTGGGGCCCACCCTCGGGAGTCCAGGTCTGGGTCACACAGTCTGTGGTCCTCAGGATCAGTGGGAGTGGGGCCCACCCTCGGGAGTCCAGGTCTGGATCACACAGTCTGTGGTCCTCAGGATCAGTGGGAGTGGGGCCCACCCTCGGGAGTCCAGGTCTGGATCACACAGTCTGTGGTCCTCAGGATCAGTGGGAGTGGGGCCCACCCTCGGGAGACCAGGTTTGGGTCACCCAGTCTGTGGTCCTCAGGATCAGTGGGAGTGGGGCCCACCCTCGGGAGTCCAGGTCTGGATCACACAGTCTGTGGTCCTCAGGATCAGTGGGAGTGAGGCCCACCCTCGGGAGTCCAGGTCTGGGTCACCCAGTCTGTGGTCCTCAGGATCAGTGGGAGTGAGGCCCACCCTCGGGAGTCCAGGTCTGGGTCACCCAGTCTGTGGTCCTCAGGATCAGTGGGAGTGGGGCCCACCCTCGGGAGACCAGGTCTGGGTCACACAGTCTGTGGTCCTCAGGATCAGTGGGAGTGGGGCCCACCCTCGGGAGTCCAGGTCTGGATCACACAGTCTGTGGTCCTCAGGATCAGTGGGAGTGGGGCCCACCCTCGGGAGTCCAGGTCTGGATCACACAGTCTGTGGTCCTCAGGATCAGTGGCTGATCTGTATCATAATTCCATCTACCCGCCTTGGTCCCCTGACCCTTTATACTCTTACCCAACAAAAATCGATGACTCTCAGTTTTGAAAGCTCCAATTTACCCCCAACCCCAACAGCTTTTTGAGGGAGAGAGTTCCAGATTTCCACTCCCCTTTGTGTGAAGAATCTCTGAACTGCACCCCTGAACGGCCAAGCTCTTGTTCTGGACTCTCCCCTCTGGAGGAAATAGTTTCTCCCTCTCTACCCTATTAAATCCTTTAATCATCTTAAACCCCTCGATTAGATCACGCCTTAATCTTCTACACTCGAGGGAATACAAGCCTCGTCTGTGCAACCTGTCCTCGTAATTTAACCCTTTCAGCCCCGGTATCATTCTGGTGAACCTGAGCTGCACCCCCTCCAAGGCCGATCTCTCCTTCCTGAGATGCAGTGCCCAGAACTGAACGCAGTATCTCCACATGGGGTCTAACCAGAGCTCTGTCCGGCTGTAATATAACTTGCTCCTCTTTATAATCCAGACCTCGAGATAAAGGCTAACATTCCATTAGCCTTTATAATTAGTTTTTGTACCTGTTCACCTGCTTTTAGTGATTTCTGTACCTGGACCCTAAATCTCTCTGCTCCTCCACTGTTCCTGGCTTCTCACCATTTGGAAGATCCTCTGATCGATCTTTCTCAGGTCCAAATTGGATGACCTCACTCTTCCCCTCATTAAACTCCATCTGCCCCAGTTTTACCCACTCCCTGAATCTCTCAATGTCTCTTCACACCTTTCTGCCCCCCATCGACACTATTTACTGTGCCAACTAACATCGTGTCATCAGCAAACTTAGATACATGGTTCCCTATTCCTGCATCCAAGTCATTGATAAATAGTGAAAATCTGAGACCCCAGTGTAGATCCCTGGGGGACACCACTAGTCACATCCTGCCAATTTGAATAAATACCCATTATCCCTACTCTCCGTCTCCTACCTCCTAACCAATTCCCTATCCAAGCCAATAGGTTGTTTCCAATTCCATGCCCTCTCACTTTTGTTGACAGTCTCTTATGTGGAACCTTACCGAATGCCTACTACGTTAGTTACCTCCTCAAAAAAATCAACTTGGTTCATTAGACATGATCTGCCCGTTACAGATCCATGCTGGCTCTCTCTGATCAGTTCATATTTGTCCAGATACTCAGTTACTCTGTCTCTAATAACAGACTTGCCTCCTACAGCATCACTGACATATTTCCTACTCTCTCGATATCTTTCTGCTCTTTCTATCTCCCTCCATCACCTGTCCATGTAGTCCTCAGGGGTCTTCGTTTTGACAATGTTCTCAGCATGACGGACAAGCCATGAAACCTCATCGCGAGAAAATGACAGAGCCATGAAGACAAAGAGGGCCTGGATAAAAGAAAATGGAAAAGAGGCTTCAAAGCTCACAACCAAACCATAAGTAATTCATCAGGTCATCTGGAGAAATGAAAAGACTCATCTGTCATGACTGATGCCCAGAAATCAGACTGAACCTAAATAGCCCCGGTCGGGAATGGCATTGCATAACTGAGCCACAAAGACCAGGAAGACCCCACAACAGAGTTGTGCAGCATTGCGTTGTATTGAGTTATGTTGTATTGAGTTGCGTTGAGCTGAGTTGAGTTGTGTTGTATTGAGTTGTGTTGAGTTGTGTTGTATTGAGTTGTGTTGAGTTGTGTTGTGTTGAGTTGAGTTGCGTTGAGTTGAGTTGAGTTGAGTTGTGTTGTATTGAGTTGTGTTGAGTTGAGTTGCGTTGAGTTGAGTTGAGTTGTGTCAAGTTGAGTTTTGTTGAGTTGAGTTGTGTTGTGTCGAGTTGAGTTGTGTCGAGTTGAGTTGTGTCGAGTTGAGTTGTGTCGAGTTGAGTTGTGTTGAGTTGTGTTGAGTTGTGTTGAGTTGAGTTGAGTTGTGTTGAATTGAGTTGAGTTGAGTTCTGCTGAGTTGAGTTGAGTTGTGTCGAGTCAAGTTGAGTTGTGTTGAGTTGAGTTGTATTGCGTAGTGTTGAGTTGAATTGTGTCGAGTTGAGTTGTGTTGTGTTGAGTTGAGTTGTGCTGAGTTGAGTTGAGTTTTATTGATTTGTGTTGTGTTGTGTTGTGTTGTGTTGAGTTGTGCTGAGTTGAGTTGAGTTGTGTTGTGTTGAGTTTTGTTTTATTGAGTTGAGTTGTGTCGAGTTGAGTTGAGTTTTGTTGTGTCAAGTTGAGCTGAGTTCATTTGTGTTGAGTTCAGTTGAGTTGTGTTGTGTTTTGTTGAGTTGAGTTGAGTTGAGTTGTGTTGAGTTGTGTCGAGTTGAGTTGTGTTGAGTTGAGTTATGTTGTATTGTATTGAGTTGAGTTGTGTTGAGGTGAGTTATGTTGTATTGTATTGAGTTGAGTTGTGTTGAGATGAGTTGAATTGTGTTGTGTCAAGTTGAGTTGTATTGTATTATGTTGAGTTGTGTTGTGTTTTGTTGAGTTGAGTTGAGTTGTGTTGAGTTGAGTTGAGTTGTGTTGTGTTGAGTTGAGTTGAGTTGAGTTCTGTTCAGTTGTGTTGTTTCGAGTTGAGTTGAGTTCTGCTGAGTTGTGTTGTGTTAAGTTTTATTGAGTTGTGTTGAATTGAATTGAGTTGTGTTGTCTTGTGTTGAGTTGAGTCGCTTTGAGTTGAGTTGAGTTGTGCTGTGTTGTGTTATTTTGATTTGAGTTGTGTTATGTTGAGTTGTGTTATGTTGAGTTGTGTTATGTTGAGTTGTGTTATGTTGAGTTGTGTTGAGTTGAGTTGAGTTGTGTTGAATTAAGTTGTGTCGAGTTGAGCTGAGTTCAGTTGTGTTGTGTTGTGTTATGTTGAGTTCAATTGAGTTGAGTTGAGTTTTGTTGTGTTGAGTTGAGTTGTGTTGAATTAAGTTGTGTCGAGTTGAGTTGTTTTGAGTTGAGTTGTGTTGTGTTTTGTTCAGTTGTGTTTTGTTCAGTTGAGTTGTGTTGAGTTGAGTTGTGTTGTGTTGAGTTGAGTTGCGTTGTGTCGAGTTGAGTTGAGTTTTGTTGTGTTGTGTTGATGTGAGTTGTATTGAGTAGTTTTGAGTTGTGTAGAGTTGAGTTGAGTTGTGTTGAGTTGTGTCGAGTTGAGCTGAGTTGAGTTGTGTTGTGTTGTGTTATGTTGAGTTGAGTTGAGTTGAGTTGTGTTGAGTTGAGTTGTGTTGTGTTGAGTTGAGTTGTGTTGTGTTGAGTTGAGTTGTGTTGTGTTATGTTGAGTTGTGTTGTGTTGAGTTGAGTTGAGTTGTGTTGTGTTGAGTTGAGTTGTGTTGTGTTATGTTGAGTTGTGTTATGTTGAGTTGAGTTGAGTTGTGTTGAGTTGAGTTGAGTTGTGTTGTGTTGTGTTGAGTTGAGTTGTGTTGTGTTGTGTTGAGTTGTGTTGTGTTTAGTTGTGTTGTGTTGAGTTGTGTTGTGTTGAGTTGAGTTGTGTTGAGTTGAGTTGAGTTGTGTTGTGTTGAGTTGAGTTGTGTTGTGTTGAGTTGTGTTGAGTTGTGTTGTGTTGAGTTGAGTTGTGTTGAGTTGAGTTGTGTTGTGTTGAGTTGTGTTGAGTTGTGTTGTGTTGAGTTGTGTTGTGTTGAGTTGAGTTGAGTTGTGTTGAGTTGAGTTGAGTTGTGTTGTGTTGTGTTGAGTTGTGTTGTGTTGAGTTGAGTTGAGTTGTGTTGAATTGAGTTGTGTTGTGTTGTGTTGAGTTGAGTTGTGTTATGTTGAGTTGAGTTGAATTGAGTTGTGTTGAGTTGAGTTGTGTTGAGTTGAGTTGAGTTGTGTTGTGTTGAGTTGAGTTGTGTTGTGTTGAGTTGTGTTGAGTTGTGTTGTGTTGAGTTGAGTTGTGTTGAGTTGAGTTGTGTTGTGTTGAGTTGAGTTGTATTGAGTAGTTTTGAGTTGTGTAGAGTTGAGTTGAGTTGTGTTGAGTTGTGTCGAGTTGAGCTGAGTTGAGTTGTGTTGTGTTATGTTGAGTTGAGTTGAGTTGAGTTGAGTTGTGTTGAGTTGAGTTGTGTTGTGTTGAGTTGAGTTGTGTTGTGTTATGTTGAGTTGTGTTATGTTGAGTTGAGTTGAGTTGAGTTGTGTTGAGTTGAGTTGTGTTGTGTTGAGTTGAGTTGAGTTGTGTTGTGTTGAGTTGAGTTGTGTTGTGTTATGTTGAGTTGTGTTATGTTGAGTTGAGTTGAGTTGAGTTGTGTTGAGTTGAGTTGAGTTGTGTTGTGTTGAGTTGAGTTGTGTTGTGTTTAGTTGTGTTGTGTTGAGTTGTGTTGTGTTGAGTTGAGTTGTGTTGAGTTGAGTTGTGTTGTGTTGAGTTGAGTTGTGTTGTGTTGAGTTGTGTTGAGTTGTGTTGTGTTGAGTTGAGTTGTGTTGTGTTGAGTTGTGTTGTGTTGAGTTGTGTTGAGTTGTGTTGTGTTGAGTTGTGTTGTGTTGAGTTGAGTTGAGTTGTGTTGAGTTGAGTTGTGTTGTGTTGTGTTGAGTTGAGTTGCGTTGTGTTGAGTTGAGTTGTGTTGTGTTGAGTTGAGTTGAGTTGTGTTGAATTGAGTTGTGTTGTGTTGTGTTGAGTTGAGTTGAGTTGTGTTATGTTGAGTTGAGTTGAATTGAGTTGTGTTGAGTTGAGTTGTGTTATGTTGAGTTGTGTTGTGTTGTGTTATGTTGAGTTGTGTTGTGTTGAGTTGAGTTGAGTTGTGTTATGTTGAGTTGAGTTGAATTGAGTTGTGTTGAGTTGAGTTGTGTTTTGTTGAGTTGTGTTGTGTTGTGTTGAGTTGAGTTGAGTTGTGTTATGTTGAGTTGTGTTGTGTTGTGTTATGTTGAGTTGTGTTGTGTTATGTTGAGTTGTGTTGTGTTGAGTTGAGTTGAATTGTGTTGTGTTACATTGAGTTGTGTTGTGTTGAGTTGAGTTGAGTTGTGTTATGTTGAGTTGAGTTGAATTGAGTTGTGTTGAGTTGAGTTGTGTTGTGTTGAGTTGAGTTGTGTTGTGTTGAGTTGAGTTCAGTTGTGTTGTGTTGTGTTGTGTTGAGTTGTGTTATGTTGAGTTGTGTTGTGTTGAGTTGTGTTGTGTTGAGTTGAGTTGTGTCGAGTTGAGCTGAGTTCAGTTGTGTTGAGTTGTGTTGTGTTGAGTTGAGTTGAGTTGTGTTGTGTTGTGTTGAGTTGAGTTGAGTTGTGTTGAGTTGAGTTGTGTCGAGTTGAGCTGAGTTCAGTTGTGTTGAGTTGTGTTGTGTTGAGTTGAGTTGAGTTGTGTTGTGTTGAGTTGTGTTGAGTTGTGTTGTGTTGAGTTGTGTTGTGTTGAGTTGAGTTGAGTTGTGTTGTCTTGTGTTGAGTTGTGTTGTGTTGTGTTGTGTTGAGTTGTGTTGTGTTGACTTGAGTTGAAATGAGTTGACTTGTGTTGAGTTGAGTTGTGTTGTGTTGTGTTGAGTTGAGTTGTGTTGTGTTGTGTTGAGTTGACTTGAGTTGAGATGAGTTGACTTGTGTTGGGTTGTGTTGTGTTGAGTTGACTTGATTTGAGATGAGTTGACTTGTGTTGGGTTGAGTTGTGTTGTGTTGTGTCGAGTTGACTTGAGTTGATTTGTGTTGAGTTCAGTTGAGTTGAGTTGTGTTGAGTTGAGTTGTGATATATTGAGTTGTGTTGTGTTGAGTTGTGTCGAGATGAATTGAGTTGTGTTGTTGTGTTGTGTTGAGTTGAGTTGTGTCGAGTTGAGCTGAGTTCAGTTGTGTTGAGTTGTGTTGTGTTGAGTTGAGTTGAGTTGAGTTGTGTTGAGTTGAGTTGTGTCGAGTTGAGCTGAGTTCAGTTGTGTTGAGTTGTGTTGTGTTGAGTTGAGTTGAGTTGTGTTGTGTTGAGTTGTGTTGAGTTGTGTTGTGTTGAGTTGTGTTGTGTTGAGTTGAGTTGAGTTGTGTTGTCTTGTGTTGAGTTGTGTTGTGTTGTGTTGAGTTGTGTTGTGTTGACTTGAGTTGAAATGAGTTGACTTGTGTTGAGTTGAGTTGTGTTGTGTTGTGTTGAGTTGAGTTGTGTTGTGTTGTGTTGAGTTGACTTGAGTTGAGATGAGTTGACTTGTGTTGGGTTGTGTTGTGTTGAGTTGACTTGATTTGAGATGAGTTGACTTGTGTTGGGTTGAGTTGTGTTGTGTTGTGTCGAGTTGACTTGAGTTGATTTGTGTTGAGTTCAGTTGAGTTGAGTTGTGTTGAGTTGAGTTGTGATATATTGAGTTGTGTTGTGTTGAGTTGTGTCGAGATGAATTGAGTTGTGTTGTTGTGTTGTGTTGAGTTCAGTTGTATTGAGTAGTGTTGAGTTGAGTTGTGTCCAGTTGTGTTGAGTTGTGCTTTGTTGAGTTGTGTTGTGTTGAGTTGTGTTGTGTTGTATTTTGTCGAGTTGAGTTGTGTCGAGTTGAGTTGTGTTGTGTTTTGTTCAGTTGTGTTTTGTTCAGTTGAGTTGTGTTGAGTTGAGTTGTGTTGAGTTGAGTTGTGTTGCGTTGTGTTGAGTTGTGTTGTGTTGAGTTGTGTTGTGTTGTATTTTGTCGAGTTGAGTTGTGTCGAGTTGAGTTGTGTTGTGTTTTGTTCAGTTGTTTTTTGTTCAGTTGAGTTGTGTTGAGTTGAGTTGTGTTGAGTTGAGTTGTGTTGAGTTTGTTGTGTCAAGTTGAGATCTGTTGAGTTGAGTTGAGTTGAGTTGAGTTGTGTTGTGTTGAGTTGAGTTGTTTTGTGTTGTGTTGAGTTGTGTCGAGTTGCGTTGAGTTGTGTTTTGTCGAGTTGTGTTTTGAGTTGTGTTGAGTTACGTCCAGTTGAGTTGAGTTGAGTTTTGCTGAGTTGAGTTGTGTTGATTTGTGTTGAATTGAGTTGCGTTGTGTCGAGTTGAGATCTGTTGAGTTGAGTTGCGTTGTGTCGAGTTGAGATCTGTTGAGTTGAGTTGTGCTGATTTGTGTTGTGTTGTGTTTTGTCGAGTTGAGTTGTGTTGTGTGGAATTGAGATCTGTTGAGTTGAGTTGTGTTGAGTTGAGTTGAGTTGTGTTGAGTTGAGTTGAGTTGTGTTGAGTTGAGTTGTGTTGAGTTGAGTTGAGTTGTGTTGAGTTGTGTTGTGTTTTGTTGGGTTGAGTTGAATTGAGTTGAGTTGAGTTGTGTTGTGTTGAGTTGTGTTGTGTTTTGTTGGGTTGAGTTGAATTGAGTTGAGTTCAGTTGTGTTGTGTTGTGTTGTGTTGAGTTGTGTTATGTTGAGTTGTGTTGTGTTGAGTTGTGTTGTGTTGAGTTGAGTTGTGTCGAGTTGAGCTGAGTTCAGTTGTGTTGAGTTGTGTTGTGTTGAGTTGAGTTGAGTTGTGTTGTGTTGTGTTGAGTTGAGTTGAGTTGTGTTGAGTTGAGTTGTGTCGAGTTGAGCTGAGTTCAGTTGTGTTGAGTTGTGTTGTGTTGAGTTGAGTTGAGTTGTGTTGTGTTGAGTTGTGTTGAGTTGTGTTGTGTTGAGTTGTGTTGTGTTGAGTTGAGTTGAGTTGTGTTGTCTTGTGTTGAGTTGTGTTGTGTTGTGTTGTGTTGAGTTGTGTTGTGTTGACTTGAGTTGAAATGAGTTGACTTGTGTTGAGTTGAGTTGTGTTGTGTTGTGTTGAGTTGAGTTGTGTTGTGTTGTGTTGAGTTGACTTGAGTTGAGATGAGTTGACTTGTGTTGGGTTGTGTTGTGTTGAGTTGACTTGATTTGAGATGAGTTGACTTGTGTTGGGTTGAGTTGTGTTGTGTTGTGTCGAGTTGACTTGAGTTGATTTGTGTTGAGTTCAGTTGAGTTGAGTTGTGTTGAGTTGAGTTGTGATATATTGAGTTGTGTTGTGTTGAGTTGTGTCGAGATGAATTGAGTTGTGTTGTTGTGTTGTGTTGAGTTGAGTTGTGTCGAGTTGAGCTGAGTTCAGTTGTGTTGAGTTGTGTTGTGTTGAGTTGAGTTGAGTTGAGTTGTGTTGAGTTGAGTTGTGTCGAGTTGAGCTGAGTTCAGTTGTGTTGAGTTGTGTTGTGTTGAGTTGAGTTGAGTTGTGTTGTGTTGAGTTGTGTTGAGTTGTGTTGTGTTGAGTTGTGTTGTGTTGAGTTGAGTTGAGTTGTGTTGTCTTGTGTTGAGTTGTGTTGTGTTGTGTTGAGTTGTGTTGTGTTGACTTGAGTTGAAATGAGTTGACTTGTGTTGAGTTGAGTTGTGTTGTGTTGTGTTGAGTTGAGTTGTGTTGTGTTGTGTTGAGTTGACTTGAGTTGAGATGAGTTGACTTGTGTTGGGTTGGGTTGTGTTGAGTTGACTTGATTTGAGATGAGTTGACTTGTGTTGGGTTGAGTTGTGTTGTGTTGTGTCGAGTTGACTTGAGTTGATTTGTGTTGAGTTCAGTTGAGTTGAGTTGTGTTGAGTTGAGTTGTGATATATTGAGTTGTGTTGTGTTGAGTTGTGTCGAGATGAATTGAGTTGTGTTGTTGTGTTGTGTTGAGTTCAGTTGTATTGAGTAGTGTTGAGTTGAGTTGTGTCCAGTTGTGTTGAGTTGTGCTTTGTTGAGTTGTGTTGTGTTGAGTTGTGTTGTGTTGTATTTTGTCGAGTTGAGTTGTGTCGAGTTGAGTTGTGTTGTGTTTTGTTCAGTTGTGTTTTGTTCAGTTGAGTTGTGTTGAGTTGAGTTGTGTTGAGTTGAGTTGTGTTGCGTTGTGTTGAGTTGTGTTGTGTTGAGTTGTGTTGTGTTGTATTTTGTCGAGTTGAGTTGTGTCGAGTTGAGTTGTGTTGTGTTTTGTTCAGTTGTTTTTTGTTCAGTTGAGTTGTGTTGAGTTGAGTTGTGTTGAGTTGAGTTGTGTTGAGTTTGTTGTGTCAAGTTGAGATCTGTTGAGTTGAGTTGAGTTGAGTTGAGTTGTGTTGTGTTGAGTTGAGTTGTTTTGTGTTGTGTTGAGTTGTGTCGAGTTGCGTTGAGTTGTGTTTTGTCGAGTTGTGTTTTGAGTTGTGTTGAGTTACGTCCAGTTGAGTTGAGTTGAGTTTTGCTGAGTTGAGTTGTGTTGATTTGTGTTGAATTGAGTTGCGTTGTGTCGAGTTGAGATCTGTTGAGTTGAGTTGCGTTGTGTCGAGTTGAGATCTGTTGAGTTGAGTTGTGCTGATTTGTGTTGTGTTGTGTTTTGTCGAGTTGAGTTGTGTTGTGTGGAATTGAGATCTGTTGAGTTGAGTTGTGTTGAGTTGAGTTGAGTTGTGTTGAGTTGAGTTGAGTTGTGTTGAGTTGAGTTGTGTTGAGTTGAGTTGAGTTGTGTTGAGTTGTGTTGTGTTTTGTTGGGTTGAGTTGAATTGAGTTGAGTTGAGTTGTGTTGTGTTGAGTTGAGTTGAGTTGAATTGTGTTGTGTTGAGTTGAGTTGAGTTGAATTGTGTTGTGTTGAGTTGTGTTGTGTTGAGTTGAGTTGAGTTGTTTTGAGTTGAGTTGAGTTGTGTTGTGTGGAATTGAGATCTGTTGAGTTGAGTTGTGTTGAGTTGAGTTGAGTTGTGTTGAGTTGAGTTGTGTTGTGTGGAATTGAGATCTGTTGAGTTGAGTTGTGTTGAGTTGAGTTGAGTTGTGTTTTGTTGTGTTGTGTTGAGTTGTGTTGTGTTGTGTTTTGTTGGGTTGAGTTGAATTGAGTTGAGTTGAGTTGAGTTGAGTTGAATTGAGTTGAGTTGTGTTGTCTTGAATTGAGTTGAGTTGAGTTGAATTGAGTTGAGTTGAGTTGTGTTGTGTTGAGTTGAGTTGTGTTGTGTTATGTTGTGTTGTGTTGTGTTGTGTTGAGTTGAGTTGAATTGAGTTGAGTTGTCTTGTGTTGAGTTGTGTTGAGTTGAGTTGAATTGAGTTGAGTTGAGTTGTGTTGTGTTTTGTTGGGTTGAGTTGAATTGAGTTGAGTTGAGTTGAATTGAGTTGAGTTGTGTTGTGTTGAGTTGTGTTGTGTTGAGTTGAGTTGTGTTGAGTTGAGTTGTGTTGTGTTGTGTTGAGTTGAGTTGAGTTGTGTTGTGTTGAGTTGTGTTGTGTTGAGTTGAGTTGAGCTGTGTTGTGTTTTGTTGGGTTGAGTTGAATTGAGTTGAGTTGAGTTGAATTGAGTTGAGTTGAGTTGTGTTGAGTTGTGTTGTGTTGAGTTGAGTTGTGTTGAGTTGAGTTGTGTTGTGTTGCGTTGAGTTGAGTTGTGTTGTGTTGAGTTGTGTTGTGTTGTGTTGTGTTGAGTTGTGTTGTGTTGAGTTGAGTTGAGTTGTGTTTTGTTGGGTTGAGTTGAATTGAGTTGAGTTGAGTTGAATTGAGTTGAGTTGAGTTGTGTTGAGTTGTGTTTTGTTGTGTTGAGTTGTGTTGAGTTGAATTGAGTTGAGTTGTCTTGTGTTGAGTTGAGTTGAATTGAGTTGAGTTGTCTTGTGTTGAGTTGTGTTGAGTTGAGTTGAGTTGAATTGAGTTGAGTTGAGTTGTGTTGTGTTGAGTTGTGTTGAGTTGAGTTGAATTGAGTTGAGTTGAGTTGTGTTGTGTTGAGTTGTGTTGTGTTGAGTTGTGTTGTGTTGAGTTGAGTTGAGTTGTATTGAGTTGAGTTGTGTTGTATTGAGTTGAGTTGTGTTGTGTTGAGTTGAGTTGAATTGTGTTGTGTGGTGTTGAGTTGAGTTGAGTTGTGTTGTGTTGAGTTGAGTTCAGTTGTGTTGTGTTGAGTTGAGTTCAGTTGTGTTTTGTGGTGTTGTGTTGAGTTGAGTTGAGTTGTGTTGAGTTGAGTTGAGTTGAGTTGTGTGGTGTTGAGTTGAGTTGAGTTGTGTTGTGTTGAGTTGAGTTGTGTTGAGTTGAGTTGTATTGAGTTGAGTTGTGTTGAGTTGTGTTGTGTTGTGTTGAGTTGAGTCGTGTTGAGTTCAGTTGAGTTGTGTTGAGTTGAGTTGAGTTGTATTGAGTTGAGTTGTGTTGAGTTGTGTTGAGTTGTGTTGTGTTGTGTTGAGTTGAGTTGAGTTGATTTGTGTTGTGTTGAGTTGTGTTGTGTTGTATTGAGTTGAGTTGTGTTGAGTTGAGTTGAGTTGTGTTGTGTGATGTTGAGTTATGTTGAGTTGTGTTGAGTTGTGTTGTGTTGTGTTGTGTTGAGTTGAGTTGTGTTGAGTTGAGTTGTGTTGAGTTGAGTTGTGTTGAGTTGTGTTGAGTTGAGTTGTGTTGAGTTGAGTTGTGTTGAGTTGAGTTGAGTTGAGTTGTGTTGTGTTGAGTTGAGTTGAGTTGTGTTGAGTTGTGTGGTGTTGTGTTGAGTTGTGTTGAGTTGTGTGGTGTTGTGTTGAGTTGTGTTGAGTTGTGTTGTGTTGTGTTGAGTTGTGTTGAGTTGTGTTGTGTTGTGTTGTGTTGAGTTGAGTTGTGTTGAGTTGTGTTGAGTTGAGTTGTGTTGAGTTGAGTTGAGTTGTGTTGTGTTGTGTTGAGTTGAGTTGAGTTGTGTTGTGTTGAGTTGTGTTGAGTTGAGTTGTGTTGTGTTGTGTTGAGTTGAGTTGTGTTGTGTTGTGTTGAGTTGTGTTGTGTTGAGTTGTGTTGTGTTGAGTTGTGTTGTGTTGTGTTGAGTTGTGTTGTGTTGAGTTGAGTTGTGTTGAGTTGAGTTGTGTTGTGTTGAGTTGTGTTGTGTTGAGTTGTGTTGAGTTGTGTTGTGTTGAGTTGTGTTGTGTTGAGTTGTGTTGAGTTGAGTTGTGTTGTGTTGAGTTGTGTTGTGTTGAGTTGAGTTGAGTTGTGTTGTGTTGTGTTGTGTTGTGTTGTGTTGAGTTGTGTTGTGTTGTGTTGAGTTGTGTTGTGTTGTGTTGTGTTGTGTTGTGTTGAGTTGAGTTGTGTTGAGTTGTGTGGAGTTGTGTTGTGTTGAGTTGTGTTGAGTTGAGTTGAGTTGTGTTGAGTTGAGTTGTGTGGTGTTGAGTTGAGTTGTGTTGAGTTGAGTTGAGTTGTGTTGTGTTGAGTTGAGTTGTGTTGTGTTGTGTTGAGTTGTGTTGTGTTGTGTTGTGTTGAGTTGAGTTGTGTTGAGTTGAGTTGTGTTGTGTTGAGTTGTGTTGAGTTGTGTTGTGTTGTTTTGTGTTGAGTTGAGTTGTGTTGTGTTGAGTTGTGTTGTGTTGAGTTGTGTTGTGTTGAGTTGAGTTGTGTTGTGTTGAGTTGTGTTGTGTTGAGTTGAGTTGAGTTGTGTTGTGTTGTGTTGAGTTGAGTTGTGTTGTGTTGAGTTGTGTTGTGTTGAGTTGTGTTGTGTTGTGTTGTGTTGAGTTGAGTTGTGTTGTGTTGAGTTGAGTTGAGTTGTGTTGAGTTGTGTTGTGTTGAGTTGTGTTGTGTTGAGTTGTGTTGTGTTGTGTTGTGTTGAGTTGTGTTGAGTTGAGTTGTGTTGAGTTGAGTTTTGTTGAGTTGTGTTGAGTTGAGTTGTGTTGAGTTGTGTTGTGTTGAGTTGAGTTGTGTTGAGTTGAGTTGAGTTGTGTTGAGTTGAGTTGTGTTGAGTTGAGTTGAGTTGAGTTGAGTTGTGTTGAGTTGTGTTGTGTTGAGTTGAGTTGTGTTGAGTTGAGTTGTGTTGAGTTGTGTTGTGTGGTGTTGAGATGAGTTGAGTTGAGTTGTGTTGAGTTGTGTTGTGTTGAGTTGAGTTGTGTTGATTTGTGTTGTGTTGAGTTGTGTTGTGTTGTGTTGAGTTGTGTTGAGTTTTGTTGTGTTGTGTTGAGTTGTGTTGAGTTGAGTTGAGTTGTGTTGTGTTGAGTTGAGTTGTGTTGTGTTGTGTTGAGTTGTGTTGTGTTGTGTTGTGTTGAGTTGAGTTGTGTTGAGTTGAGTTGTGTTGTGTTGAGTTGTGTTGTGTTGAGTTGTGTTGAATTGTGTTGTGTTGTGTTGAGTTGTGTTGAGTTGAGTTGTGTTGAGTTGAGTTGAGTTGTGTTGTGTTGTGTTGAGTTGTGTTGTGTTGTGTTGTTTTGTGTTGAGTTGAGTTGTGTTGTGTTGAGTTGTGTTGTGTTGAGTTGTGTTGTGTTGAGTTGAGTTGAGTTGTGTTGAGTTGTGTTGAGTTGAGTTGAGTGTTGTGTTGAGTTGAGTTGAGTTGTGTTGTGTTGAGTTGTGTTGTGTTGAGTTGTGTTGTGTTGTGTTGAGTTGAGTTGTGTTGTGTTGAGTTGAGTTGAGTTGTGTTGAGTTGTGTTGTGTTGAGTTGTGTTGTGTTGAGTTGTGTTGAGTTGAGTTGTGTTGAGTTGAGTTGTGTTGTGTTGAGTTGTGTTGAGTTGAGTTGAGTTGTGTTGTGTTGTGTTGAGTTGAGTTGTGTTGTGTTGTGTTGAGTTGTGTTGTGTTGTGTTGAGTTGAGTTGTGTTGAGTTGAGTTGTGATGTGTTGAGTTGTGTTGTGTTGAGTTGTGTTGAGTTGTGTTGTGTTGTGTTGAGTTGTGTTGAGTTGAGTTGTGTTGAGTTGAGTTGAGTTGTGTTGTGTTGTGTTGAGTTGTGTTGTGTTGTTTTGTGTTGAGTTGAGTTGTGTTGTGTTGAGTTGTGTTGAGTTGTGTTGTGTTGAGTTGAGTTGTGTTGTGTTGAGATGAGTTGAGTTGAGTTGTGTTGAGTTGTGTTGTGTTGAGTTGAGTTGTGTTGATTTGTGTTGTGTTGAGTTGTGTTGTGTTGTGTTGAGTTGTGTTGAGTTTTGTTGTGTTGTGTTGAGTTGTGTTGTGTTGTGTTGAGTTGTGTTGTGTTGAGTTGTGTTGTGTTGTGTTGAGTTGTGTTGAGTTGAGTTGTGTTGAGTTGTGTTGAGTTGAGTTGAGTTGTGTTGTGTTGAGTTGTGTTGTGTTGAGTTGTGTTGAGTTGTGTTGTGTTGAGATGAGTTGAGTTGATTTGTGTTGAGTTGTGTTGTGTTGTGTTGAGTTGTGTTGTGTTGTGTTGAGTTGAGTTGTGTTGAGTTGAGTTGAGTTGTGTTGTGTGGTGTTGAGTTATGTTGAGTTGAGTTGAGTTGTGTTGAGTTGTGTTGTGTTGTGTTGAGTTGAGTTGTGTTGAGTTGAGTTGTGTTGAGTTGAGTTGTGTTGAGTTGTGTTGAGTTGAGTTGTGTTGAGTTGAGTTGTGTTGAGTTGAGTTGAGTTGAGTTGTGTTGTGTTGAGTTGAGTTGAGTTGTGTTGAGTTGTGTGGTGTTGTGTTGAGTTGTGTTGAGTTGAGTTGAGTTGTGTGGTGTTGTGTGGTGTTGTGTTGAGTTGAGTTGAGTTGTGTTGAGTTGAGTTGAGTTGTGTTGTGTTGTGTTGAGTTGTGTTGAGTTGTGTTGTGTTGTGTTGTGTTGAGTTGAGTTGTGTTGAGTTGTGTTGAGTTGAGTTGTGTTGAGTTGAGTTGAGTTGTGTTGAGTTGAGTTGTGTTGTGTGGAATTGAGATCTGTTGAGTTGAGTTGTGTTGAGTTGAGTTGAGTTGTGTTTTGTTGTGTTGTGTTGAGTTGTGTTGTGTTGTGTTTTGTTGGGTTGAGTTGAATTGAGTTGAGTTGAGTTGAGTTGAGTTGAATTGAGTTGAGTTGTGTTGTGTTGAATTGAGTTGAGTTGAGTTGAATTGAGTTGAGTTGAGTTGTGTTGTGTTGAGTTGAGTTGTGTTGTGTTATGTTGAGTTGTGTTGTGTTGTGTTGTGTTGAGTTGAGTTGAATTGAGTTGAGTTGTCTTGTGTTGAGTTGTGTTGAGTTGAGTTGAATTGAGTTGAGTTGAGTTGTGTTGTGTTTTGTTGGGTTGAGTTGAATTGAGTTGAGTTGAGTTGAATTGAGTTGAGTTGTGTTGTGTTGAGTTGTGTTGTGTTGAGTTGAGTTGTGTTGAGTTGAGTTGTGTTGTGTTGTGTTGAGTTGAGTTGAGTTGTGTTGTGTTGAGTTGTGTTGTGTTGAGTTGAGTTGAGCTGTGTTGTGTTTTGTTGGGTTGAGTTGAATTGAGTTGAGTTGAGTTGAATTGAGTTGAGTTGAGTTGTGTTGAGTTGTGTTGTGTTGAGTTGTGTTGAGTTGAGTTGTGTTGTGTTGCGTTGAGTTGAGTTGTGTTGTGTTGTGTTGAGTTGTGTTGTGTTGTGTTGTGTTGAGTTGTGTTGTGTTGAGTTGAGTTGAGTTGTGTTGTGTTTTGTTGGGTTGAGTTGAATTGAGTTGAGTTGAGTTGAATTGAGTTGAGTTGAGTTGTGTTGAGTTGTGTTTTGTTGTGTTGAGTTGTGTTGAGTTGAATTGAGTTGAGTTGTCTTGTGTTGAGTTGAGTTGAATTGAGTTGAGTTGTCTTGTGTTGAGTTGTGTTGAGTTGAGTTGAGTTGAATTGAGTTGAGTTGAGTTGTGTTGTGTTGAGTTGTGTTGAGTTGAGTTGAATTGAGTTGAGTTGAGTTGTGTTGTGTTGAGTTGTGTTGTGTTGAGTTGTGTTGTGTTGAGTTGAGTTGAGTTGTATTGAGTTGAGTTGTGTTGTATTGAGTTGAGTTGTGTTGTGTTGAGTTGAGTTGAATTGTGTTGTGTGGTGTTGAGTTGAGTTGAGTTGTGTTGTGTTGAGTTGAGTTCAGTTGTGTTGTGTTGAGTTGAGTTCAGTTGTGTTTTGTGGTGTTGTGTTGAGTTGAGTTGAGTTGTGTTGAGTTGAGTTGAGTTGAGTTGTGTGGTGTTGAGTTGAGTTGAGTTGTGTTGTGTTGAGTTGAGTTGTGTTGAGTTGAGTTGTATTGAGTTGAGTTGTGTTGAGTTGTGTTGTGTTGTGTTGAGTTGAGTCGTGTTGAGTTCAGTTGAGTTGTGTTGAGTTGAGTTGAGTTGTATTGAGTTGAGTTGTGTTGAGTTGTGTTGAGTTGTGTTGTGTTGTGTTGAGTTGAGTTGAGTTGATTTGTGTTGAGTTGTGTTGTGTTGTGTTGAGTTGTGTTGTGTTGTATTGAGTTGAGTTGTGTTGAGTTGAGTTGAGTTGTGTTGTGTGGTGTTGAGTTATGTTGAGTTGAGTTGAGTTGTGTTGAGTTGTGTTGTGTTGTGTTGAGTTGAGTTGTGTTGAGTTGAGTTGTGTTGAGTTGAGTTGTGTTGAGTTGTGTTGAGTTGAGTTGTGTTGAGTTGAGTTGTGTTGAGTTGAGTTGAGTTGAGTTGTGTTGTGTTGAGTTGAGTTGAGTTGTGTTGAGTTGTGTGGTGTTGTGTTGAGTTGTGTTGAGTTGTGTGGTGTTGTGTGGTGTTGTGTTGAGTTGTGTTGAGTTGTGTTGTGTTGAGTTGTGTTGAGTTGTGTTGTGTTGAGTTGTGTTGTGTTGAGTTGAGTTGTGTTGTGTTGTGTTGAGTTGAGTTGAGTTGTGTTGTGTTGAGTTGTGTTGAGTTGAGTTGTGTTGTGTTGTGTTGAGTTGAGTTGTGTTGTGTTGTGTTGAGTTGAGTTGTGTTGTGTTGAGTTGTGTTGTGTTGAGTTGTGTTGTGTTGTGTTGAGTTGTGTTGTGTTGAGTTGAGTTGTGTTGAGTTGAGTTGTGTTGTGTTGAGTTGTGTTGTGTTGAGTTGTGTTGAGTTGTGTTGTGTTGTGTTGAGTTGTGTTGTGTTGAGTTGTGTTGAGTTGAGTTGTGTTGTGTTGAGTTGAGTTGTGTTGAGTTGAGTTGTGTTGAGTTGTGTTGTGTTGAGTTGAGTTGAGTTGTGTTGTGTTGTGTTGAGTTGTGTTGTGTTGTGTTGAGTTGTGTTGTGTTGTGTTGTGTTGAGTTGTGTTGTGTTGTGTTGAGTTGAGTTGTGTTGAGTTGTGTGGAGTTGTGTTGTGTTGAGTTGTGTTGAGTTGAGTTGAGTTGTGTTGAGTTGAGTTGTGTGGTGTTGAGTTGAGTTGTGTTGAGTTGAGTTGAGTTGTGTTGTGTTGTGTTGAGTTGAGTTGTGTTGTGTTGTGTTGAGTTGTGTTGTGTTGTGTTGTGTTGAGTTGAGTTGTGTTGAGTTGAGTTGTGTTGTGTTGAGTTGTGTTGAGTTGTGTTGTGTTGTTTTGTGTTGAGTTGAGTTGTGTTGTGTTGAGTTGTGTTGTGTTGAGTTGTGTTGTGTTGAGTTGAGTTGTGTTGTGTTGAGTTGTGTTGTGTTGAGTTGTGTTGAGTTGAGTTGAGTTGTGTTGTGTTGTGTTGAGTTGAGTTGAGTTGTGTTGTGTTGAGTTGTGTTGTGTTGAGTTGTGTTGTGTTGTGTTGTGTTGAGTTGAGTTGTGTTGTGTTGAGTTGAGTTGAGTTGTGTTGAGTTGTGTTGTGTTGAGTTGTGTTGTGTTGAGTTGTGTTGTGTTGTGTTGTGTTGAGTTGTGTTGAGTTGAGTTGTGTTGAGTTGAGTTTTGTTGAGTTGTGTTGAGTTGAGTTGTGTTGAGTTGTGTTGTGTTGAGTTGAGTTGTGTTGAGTTGAGTTGAGTTGTGTTGAGTTGAGTTGTGTTGAGTTGAGTTGAGTTGAGTTGTGTTGAGTTGTGTTGTGTTGAGTTGAGTTGTGTTGAGTTGAGTTGTGTTGAGTTGTGTTGTGTGGTGTTGAGATGAGTTGAGTTGAGTTGTGTTGAGTTGTGTTGTGTTGAGTTGAGTTGTGTTGATTTGTGTTGTGTTGAGTTGTGTTGTGTTGTGTTGAGTTGTGTTGAGTTTTGTTGTGTTGTGTTGAGTTGTGTTGAGTTGTGTTGAGTTGAGTTGAGTTGTGTTGTGTTGAGTTGAGTTGTGTTGTGTTGTGTTGAGTTGTGTTGTGTTGTGTTGTGTTGAGTTGAGTTGTGTTGAGTTGAGTTGTGTTGTGTTGAGTTGTGTTGTGTTGAGTTGTGTTGAGTTGTGTTGTGTTGAGTTGTGTTGAGTTGAGTTGTGTTGAGTTGAGTTGAGTTGTGTTGTGTTGTGTTGAGTTGTGTTGTGTTGTTTTGTGTTGAGTTGAGTTGTGTTGTGTTGAGTTGTGTTGTGTTGAGTTGTGTTGTGTTGAGTTGAGTTGTGTTGTGTTGAGTTGTGTTGTGTTGAGTTGTGTTGAGTTGTGTTGAGTTGAGTTGAGTTGAGTTGTGTTGTGTTGAGTTGAGTTGAGTTGTGTTGTGTTGAGTTGTGTTGTGTTGAGTTGTGTTGTGTTGTGTTGAGTTGAGTTGTGTTGTGTTGAGTTGAGTTGTGTTGAGTTGTGTTGTGTTGAGTTGTGTTGTGTTGAGTTGTGTTGAGTTGAGTTGTGTTGAGTTGAGTTGTGTTGTGTTGAGTTGTGTTGAGTTGAGTTGAGTTGTGTTGTGTTGTGTTGAGTTGAGTTGTGTTGTGTTGTGTTGAGTTGTGTTGTGTTGTGTTGAGTTGAGTTGTGTTGAGTTGAGTTGTGTTGTGTTGAGTTGTGTTGTGTTGAGTTGTGTTGAGTTGTGTTGTGTTGTGTTGAGTTGTGTTGAGTTGAGTTGTGTTGAGTTGAGTTGAGTTGTGTTGTGTTGTGTTGAGTTGTGTTGTGTTGTTTTGTGTTGAGTTGAGTTGTGTTGTGTTGAGTTGTGTTGAGTTGTGTTGTGTTGAGTTGAGTTGTGTTGTGTTGAGATGAGTTGAGTTGAGTTGTGTTGAGTTGTGTTGTGTTGAGTTGAGTTGTGTTGATTTGTGTTGTGTTGAGTTGTGTTGTGTTGTGTTGAGTTGTGTTGAGTTTTGTTGTGTTGTGTTGAGTTGTGTTGTGTTGTGTTGAGTTGTGTTGTGTTGTGTTGAGTTGTGTTGTGTTGTGTTGAGTTGTGTTGAGTTGAGTTGTGTTGAGTTGTGTTGAGTTGAGTTGAGTTGTTTTGTGTTGAGTTGTGTTGTGTTGAGTTGTGTTGAGTTGATTTGTGTTGAGTTGTGTTGTGTTGTGTTGAGTTGTGTTGTGTTGTGTTGAGTTGAGTTGTGTTGAGTTGAGTTGAGTTGTGTTGTGTGGTGTTGAGTTATGTTGAGTTGAGTTGAGTTGTGTTGAGTTGTGTTGTGTTGTGTTGAGTTGAGTTGTGTTGAGTTGAGTTGTGTTGAGTTGAGTTGTGTTGAGTTGTGTTGAGTTGAGTTGTGTTGAGTTGAGTTGTGTTGAGTTGAGTTGAGTTGAGTTGTGTTGTGTTGAGTTGAGTTGAGTTGTGTTGAGTTGTGTGGTGTTGTGTTGAGTTGTGTTGAGTTGAGTTGAGTTGTGTGGTGTTGTGTGGTGTTGTGTTGAGTTGAGTTGAGTTGTGTTGAGTTGAGTTGAGTTGTGTTGTGTTGTGTTGAGTTGTGTTGAGTTGTGTTGTGTTGTGTTGTGTTGAGTTGAGTTGTGTTGAGTTGTGTTGAGTTGAGTTGTGTTGAGTTGAGTTGAGTTGTGTTGAGTTGAGTTGAGTTGTGTTGTGTTGAGTTGTGTTTAGTTGAGTTGTGTTGTGTTGTGTTGAGTTGAGTTGTGTTGAGTTGTGTTGTGTTGAGTTGAGTTGAGTTGTGTTGTGTTGAGTTGTGTTGAGTTGAGTTGTGTTGTGTTGAGTTGTGTTGTGTTGTGTTGAGTTGTGTTGTGTGATGTTGAGTTGTGTTGAATTGAGTTGTGTTGAGTTGAGTTGAGTTGTGTTGTGTTGTGTTGAGTTGAGTTGTGTTGTGTTGAGTTGTGTTGTGTTGAGTTGTGTTGTGTTGTGTTGAGTTGTGTTGTGTTGAGTTGAGTTGTGTTGAGTTGAGTTGTGTTGTGTTGAGTTGTGTTGTGTTGTGTTGAGTTGTGTTGAGTTGTGTTGTGTTGTGTTGAGTTGTGTTGTGTTGAGTTGTGTTGAGTTGAGTTGTGTTGTGTTGAGTTGAGTTGTGTTGAGTTGAGTTGTGTTGATTTGAGTTGTGTTGAGTTGTGTTGTGTTGAGTTGAGTTGAGTTGTGTTGTGTTGAGTTGTGTTGTGTTGTGTTGTGTTGAGTTGTGTTGTGTTGTGTTGTGTTGAGTTGTGTTGTGTTGTGTTGAGTTGAGTTGTGTTGAGTTGTGTGGAGTTGTGTTGTGTTGAGTTGTGTTGAGTTGAGTTGAGTTGTGTCGAGTTGAGTTGTGTGGTGTTGAGTTGAGTTGTGTTGAGTTGAGTTGAGTTGTGTTGTGTTGTGTTGAGTTGAGTTGTGTTGTGTTGTGTTGAGTTGTGTTGTGTTGTGTTGTGTTGAGTTGAGTTGTGTTGAGTTGAGTTGTGTTGTGTTGAGTTGTGTTGAGTTGTGTTGAGTTGTGTTGTGTTGTGTTGAGTTGTGTTGAGTTGAGTTGTGTTGAGTTGAGTTGAGTTGTGTTGTGTTGTGTTGAGTTGTGTTGTGTTGTGTTGTTTTGTGTTGAGTTGAGTTGTGTTGTGTTGAGTTGTGTTGTGTTGAGTTGTGTTGAGTTGAGTTGTGTTGTGTTGAGTTGTGTTGTGTTGTGTTGAGTTGTGTTGAGTTGAGTTGAGTTGTGTTGTGTTGAGTTGAGTTGAGTTGTGTTGTGTTGTGTTGAGTTGTGTTGTGTTGAGTTGTGTTGTGTTGTGTTGAGTTGAGTTGTGTTGTGTTGAGTTGAGTTGAGTTGTGTTGAGTTGTGTTGTGTTGAGTTGTGTTGTGTTGTGTTGAGTTGAGTTGAGTTGAGTTGTGTTGTGTTGTGTTGAGTTGTGTTGTGTTGTTTTGTGTTGAGTTGAGTTGTGTTGTGTTGAGTTGTGTTGTGTTGAGTTGTGTTGAGTTGAGTTGTGTTGTGTTGAGTTGTGTTGTGTTGAGTTGTGTTGAGTTGAGTTGAGTTGAGTTGTGTTGTGTTGTGTTGAGTTGAGTTGAGTTGTGTTGTGTTGTGTTGAGTTGTGTTGTGTTGAGTTGTGTTGTGTTGTGTTGAGTTGAGTTGTGTTGTGTTGAGTTGAGTTGAGTTGTGTTGAGTTGTGTTGTGTTGAGTTGTGTTGTGTTGTGTTGAGTTGAGTTGTGTTGTGTTGAGTTGTGTTGAGTTGAGTTGTGTTGAGTTGTGTTGTGTTGTGTTGAGTTGTGTTGAGTTGAGTTGTGTTGAGTTGAGTTGAGTTGTGTTGTGTTGTGTTGAGTTGTGTTGTGTTGTGTTGTTTTGTGTTGAGTTGAGTTGTGTTGTGTTGAGTTGTGTTGTGTTGAGTTGTGTTGTGTTGAGTTGTGTTGTGTTGAGTTGTGTTGTGTTGTGTTGAGTTGAGTTGAGTTGTGTTGTGTTGTGTTGAGTTGAGTTGAGTTGTGTTGTGTTGTGTTGTGTTGAGTTGTGTTGTGTTGTGTTGTGTTGAGTTGAGTTGTGTTGTGTTGAGTTGAGTTGAGTTGTGTTGAGTTGTGTTGTGTTGAGTTGTGTTGTGTTGAGTTGTGTTGAGTTGAGTTGTGTTGAGTTGAGTTGTGTTGTGTTGAGTTGTGTTGAGTTGAGTTGAGTTGTGTTGTGTTGTGTTGAGTTGAGTTGTGTTGTGTTGTGTTGAGTTGTGTTGTGTTGTGTTGAGTTGAGTTGTGTTGAGTTGAGTTGTGTTGTGTTGAGTTGTGTTGTGTTGAGTTGTGTTGAGTTGTGTTGTGTTGTGTTGAGTTGAGTTGAGTTGTGTTGAGTTGAGTTGAGTTGAGTTGTGTTGTGTTGTTTTGTGTTGAGTTGAGTTGTGTTGTGTTGAGTTGTGTTGAGTTGTGTTGTGTTGAGTTGTGTTGTGTTGAGTTGTGTTGTGTTGAGTTGTGTTGAGTTGTGTTGAGTTGAGTTGAGTTGTGTTGTGTTGTGTTGAGTTGAGTTGAGTTGTGTTGTGTTGAGTTGTGTTGTGTTGAGTTGTGTTGTGTTGTGTTGTGTTGAGTTGAGTTGTGTTGTGTTGAGTTGAGTTGAGTTGTGTTGAGTTGTGTTGTGTTGAGTTGTGTTGTGTTGAGTTGTGTTGTGTTGTGTTGTGTTGAGTTGTGTTGAGTTGAGTTGTGTTGAGTTGAGTTGTGTTGAGTTGAGTTGAGTTGTGTTGTGTTGTGTTGAGTTGTGTTGAGTTGTGTTGTGTTGTGTTGTGTTGAGTTGAGTTGTGTTGAGTTGTGTTGAGTTGAGTTGTGTTGAGTTGAGTTGAGTTGTGTTGAGTTGAGTTGAGTTGTGTTGTGTTGAGTTGTGTTGAGTTGAGTTGTGTTGTGTTGAGTTGAGTTGTGTTGAGTTGTGTTGTGTTGAGTTGAGTTGAGTTGTGTTGTGTTGAGTTGTGTTGAGTTGAGTTGTGTTGTGTTGAGTTGTGTTGTGTTGTGTTGAGTTGTGTTGTGTGATGTTGAGTTGTGTTGAATTGAGTTGTGTTGAGTTGAGTTGAGTTGTGTTGTGTTGTGTTGAGTTGAGTTGTGTTGTGTTGAGTTGTGTTGTGTTGAGTTGTGTTGTGTTGTGTTGAGTTGTGTTGTGTTGAGTTGAGTTGTGTTGAGTTGAGTTGTGTTGTGTTGAGTTGTGTTGTGTTGTGTTGAGTTGTGTTGAGTTGTGTTGTGTTGTGTTGAGTTGTGTTGTGTTGAGTTGTGTTGAGTTGAGTTGTGTTGTGTTGAGTTGAGTTGTGTTGAGTTGAGTTGTGTTGATTTGAGTTGTGTTGAGTTGTGTTGTGTTGAGTTGAGTTGAGTTGTGTTGTGTTGAGTTGTGTTGTGTTGTGTTGTGTTGAGTTGTGTTGTGTTGTGTTGTGTTGAGTTGTGTTGTGTTGTGTTGAGTTGAGTTGAGTTGAGTTGTGTCGAGTTGAGTTGTGTGGTGTTGAGTTGAGTTGTGTTGAGTTGAGTTGAGTTGTGTTGTGTTGTGTTGAGTTGAGTTGTGTTGTGTTGTGTTGAGTTGTGTTGTGTTGTGTTGAGTTGAGTTGTGTTGAGTTGAGTTGTGTTGTGTTGAGTTGTGTTGAGTTGTGTTGAGTTGTGTTGTGTTGTGTTGAGTTGTGTTGAGTTGAGTTGTGTTGAGTTGAGTTGAGTTGTGTTGTGTTGTGTTGAGTTGTGTTGTGTTGTGTTGTTTTGTGTTGAGTTGAGTTGTGTTGTGTTGAGTTGTGTTGTGTTGAGTTGTGTTGAGTTGAGTTGTGTTGTGTTGAGTTGTGTTGTGTTGTGTTGAGTTGTGTTGAGTTGAGTTGAGTTGTGTTGTGTTGAGTTGAGTTGAGTTGTGTTGTGTTGTGTTGAGTTGTGTTGTGTTGAGTTGTGTTGTGTTGTGTTGAGTTGAGTTGTGTTGTGTTGAGTTGAGTTGAGTTGTGTTGAGTTGTGTTGTGTTGAGTTGTGTTGTGTTGTGTTGAGTTGAGTTGAGTTGAGTTGTGTTGTGTTGTGTTGAGTTGTGTTGTGTTGTTTTGTGTTGAGTTGAGTTGTGTTGTGTTGAGTTGTGTTGTGTTGTGTTGAGTTGTGTTGTGTGATGTTGAGTTGTGTTGATTGAGTTGTGTTGAGTTGAGTTGAGTTGTGTTGTGTTGTGTTGAGTTGAGTTGTGTTGTGTTGAGTTGTGTTGTGTTGAGTTGTGTTGTGTTGTGTTGAGTTGTGTTGTGTTGAGTTGAGTTGTGTTGAGTTGAGTTGTGTTGTGTTGAGTTGTGTTGTGTTGTGTTGAGTTGTGTTGAGTTGTGTTGTGTTGTGTTGAGTTGTGTTGTGTTGAGTTGTGTTGAGTTGAGTTGTGTTGTGTTGAGTTGAGTTGTGTTGAGTTGAGTTGTGTTGATTTGAGTTGTGTTGAGTTGTGTTGTGTTGAGTTGAGTTGAGTTGTGTTGTGTTGAGTTGTGTTGTGTTGTGTTGTGTTGAGTTGTGTTGTGTTGTGTTGTGTTGAGTTGTGTTGTGTTGTGTTGAGTTGAGTTGAGTTGAGTTGTGTCGAGTTGAGTTGTGTGGTGTTGAGTTGAGTTGTGTTGAGTTGAGTTGAGTTGTGTTGTGTTGTGTTGAGTTGAGTTGTGTTGTGTTGTGTTGAGTTGTGTTGTGTTGTGTTGAGTTGAGTTGTGTTGAGTTGAGTTGTGTTGTGTTGAGTTGTGTTGAGTTGTGTTGAGTTGTGTTGTGTTGTGTTGAGTTGTGTTGAGTTGAGTTGTGTTGAGTTGAGTTGAGTTGTGTTGTGTTGTGTTGAGTTGTGTTGTGTTGTGTTGTTTTGTGTTGAGTTGAGTTGTGTTGTGTTGAGTTGTGTTGTGTTGAGTTGTGTTGAGTTGAGTTGTGTTGTGTTGAGTTGTGTTGTGTTGTGTTGAGTTGTGTTGAGTTGAGTTGAGTTGTGTTGTGTTGAGTTGAGTTGAGTTGTGTTGTGTTGTGTTGAGTTGTGTTGTGTTGAGTTGTGTTGTGTTGTGTTGAGTTGAGTTGTGTTGTGTTGAGTTGAGTTGAGTTGTGTTGAGTTGTGTTGTGTTGAGTTGTGTTGTGTTGTGTTGAGTTGAGTTGAGTTGAGTTGTGTTGTGTTGTGTTGAGTTGTGTTGTGTTGTTTTGTGTTGAGTTGAGTTGTGTTGTGTTGAGTTGTGTTGTGTTGAGTTGTGTTGAGTTGAGTTGTGTTGTGTTGAGTTGTGTTGTGTTGAGTTGTGTTGAGTTGAGTTGAGTTGAGTTGTGTTGTGTTGTGTTGAGTTGAGTTGAGTTGTGTTGTGTTGTGTTGAGTTGTGTTGTGTTGAGTTGTGTTGTGTTGTGTTGAGTTGAGTTGTGTTGTGTTGAGTTGAGTTGAGTTGTGTTGAGTTGTGTTGTGTTGAGTTGTGTTGTGTTGTGTTGAGTTGAGTTGTGTTGTGTTGAGTTGTGTTGAGTTGAGTTGTGTTGAGTTGTGTTGTGTTGTGTTGAGTTGTGTTGAGTTGAGTTGTGTTGAGTTGAGTTGAGTTGTGTTGTGTTGTGTTGAGTTGTGTTGTGTTGTGTTGTTTTGTGTTGAGTTGAGTTGTGTTGTGTTGAGTTGTGTTGTGTTGAGTTGTGTTGTGTTGAGTTGTGTTGTGTTGAGTTGTGTTGTGTTGAGTTGTGTTGAGTTGTGTTGAGTTGAGTTGAGTTGAGTTGTGTTGTGTTGTGTTGAGTTGAGTTGAGTTGTGTTGTGTTGAGTTGTGTTGTGTTGAGTTGTGTTGTGTTGTGTTGTGTTGAGTTGAGTTGTGTTGTGTTGAGTTGAGTTGAGTTGTGTTGAGTTGTGTTGTGTTGAGTTGTGTTGTGTTGAGTTGTGTTGAGTTGAGTTGTGTTGAGTTGAGTTGTGTTGTGTTGAGTTGTGTTGAGTTGAGTTGAGTTGTGTTGTGTTGTGTTGAGTTGAGTTGTGTTGTGTTGTGTTGAGTTGTGTTGTGTTGTGTTGAGTTGAGTTGTGTTGAGTTGAGTTGTGTTGTGTTGAGTTGTGTTGTGTTGAGTTGTGTTGAGTTGTGTTGTGTTGTGTTGAGTTGAGTTGAGTTGTGTTGAGTTGAGTTGAGTTGAGTTGTGTTGTGTTGTTTTGTGTTGAGTTGAGTTGTGTTGTGTTGAGTTGTGTTGAGTTGTGTTGTGTTGAGTTGTGTTGTGTTGAGTTGTGTTGTGTTGAGTTGTGTTGAGTTGTGTTGAGTTGAGTTGAGTTGTGTTGTGTTGTGTTGAGTTGAGTTGAGTTGTGTTGTGTTGAGTTGTGTTGTGTTGAGTTGTGTTGTGTTGTGTTGTGTTGAGTTGAGTTGTGTTGTGTTGAGTTGAGTTGAGTTGTGTTGAGTTGTGTTGTGTTGAGTTGTGTTGTGTTGAGTTGTGTTGTGTTGTGTTGTGTTGAGTTGTGTTGAGTTGAGTTGTGTTGAGTTGAGTTTTGTTGAGTTGAGTTGAGTTGTGTTGTGTTGTGTTGAGTTGTGTTGAGTTGTGTTGTGTTGTGTTGTGTTGAGTTGAGTTGTGTTGAGTTGTGTTGAGTTGAGTTGTGTTGAGTTGAGTTGAGTTGTGTTGAGTTGAGTTGAGTTGTGTTGTGTTGAGTTGTGTTGAGTTGAGTTGTGTTGTGTTGAGTTGAGTTGTGTTGAGTTGTGTTGTGTTGAGTTGAGTTGAGTTGTGTTGTGTTGAGTTGTGTTGAGTTGAGTTGTGTTGTGTTGAGTTGTGTTGTGTTGTGTTGAGTTGTGTTGTGTGATGTTGAGTTGTGTTGAATTGAGTTGTGTTGAGTTGAGTTGAGTTGTGTTGTGTTGTGTTGAGTTGAGTTGTGTTGTGTTGAGTTGTGTTGTGTTGAGTTGTGTTGTGTTGTGTTGAGTTGTGTTGTGTTGAGTTGAGTTGTGTTGAGTTGAGTTGTGTTGTGTTGAGTTGTGTTGTGTTGTGTTGAGTTGTGTTGAGTTGTGTTGTGTTGTGTTGAGTTGTGTTGTGTTGAGTTGTGTTGAGTTGAGTTGTGTTGTGTTGAGTTGAGTTGTGTTGAGTTGAGTTGTGTTGATTTGAGTTGTGTTGAGTTGTGTTGTGTTGAGTTGAGTTGAGTTGTGTTGTGTTGAGTTGTGTTGTGTTGTGTTGTGTTGAGTTGTGTTGTGTTGTGTTGTGTTGAGTTGTGTTGTGTTGTGTTGAGTTGAGTTGTGTTGAGTTGTGTGGAGTTGTGTTGTGTTGAGTTGTGTTGAGTTGAGTTGAGTTGTGTCGAGTTGAGTTGTGTGGTGTTGAGTTGAGTTGTGTTGAGTTGAGTTGAGTTGTGTTGTGTTGTGTTGAGTTGAGTTGTGTTGTGTTGTGTTGAGTTGTGTTGTGTTGTGTTGTGTTGAGTTGAGTTGTGTTGAGTTGAGTTGTGTTGTGTTGAGTTGTGTTGAGTTGTGTTGAGTTGTGTTGTGTTGTGTTGAGTTGTGTTGAGTTGAGTTGTGTTGAGTTGAGTTGAGTTGTGTTGTGTTGTGTTGAGTTGTGTTGTGTTGTTTTGTGTTGAGTTGAGTTGTGTTGTGTTGAGTTGTGTTGTGTTGAGTTGTGTTGAGTTGAGTTGTGTTGTGTTGAGTTGTGTTGTGTTGAGTTGTGTTGAGTTGTGTTGAGTTGAGTTGAGTTGTGTTGTGTTGAGTTGAGTTGAGTTGTGTTGTGTTGTGTTGAGTTGTGTTGTGTTGAGTTGTGTTGTGTTGTGTTGAGTTGAGTTGTGTTGTGTTGAGTTGAGTTGAGTTGTGTTGAGTTGTGTTGTGTTGAGTTGTGTTGTGTTGTGTTGAGTTGAGTTGAGTTGAGTTGTGTTGTGTTGTGTTGAGTTGTGTTGTGTTGTTTTGTGTTGAGTTGAGTTGTGTTGTGTTGAGTTGTGTTGTGTTGAGTTGTGTTGAGTTGAGTTGTGTTGTGTTGAGTTGTGTTGTGTTGAGTTGTGTTGAGTTGAGTTGAGTTGAGTTGTGTTGTGTTGTGTTGAGTTGAGTTGAGTTGTGTTGTGTTGTGTTGAGTTGTGTTGTGTTGAGTTGTGTTGTGTTGTGTTGAGTTGAGTTGTGTTGTGTTGAGTTGAGTTGAGTTGTGTTGAGTTGTGTTGTGTTGAGTTGTGTTGTGTTGTGTTGAGTTGAGTTGTGTTGTGTTGAGTTGTGTTGAGTTGAGTTGTGTTGAGTTGTGTTGTGTTGAGTTGTGTTGAGTTGAGTTGTGTTGAGTTGAGTTGAGTTGTGTTGTGTTGTGTTGAGTTGTGTTGTGTTGTTTTGTGTTGAGTTGAGTTGTGTTGTGTTGAGTTGTGTTGTGTTGAGTTGTGTTGTGTTGAGTTGTGTTGTGTTGAGTTGTGTTGTGTTGAGTTGTGTTGAGTTGTGTTGAGTTGAGTTGAGTTGAGTTGTGTTGTGTTGTGTTGAGTTGAGTTGAGTTGTGTTGTGTTGAGTTGTGTTGTGTTGAGTTGTGTTGTGTTGTGTTGTGTTGAGTTGAGTTGTGTTGTGTTGAGTTGAGTTGAGTTGTGTTGAGTTGTGTTGTGTTGAGTTGTGTTGTGTTGAGTTGTGTTGAGTTGAGTTGTGTTGAGTTGAGTTGTGTTGTGTTGAGTTGTGTTGAGTTGAGTTGAGTTGTGTTGTGTTGTGTTGAGTTGAGTTGTGTTGTGTTGTGTTGAGTTGTGTTGTGTTGTGTTGAGTTGAGTTGTGTTGAGTTGAGTTGTGTTGTGTTGAGTTGTGTTGTGTTGAGTTGTGTTGAGTTGTGTTGTGTTGAGTTGAGTTGAGTTGTGTTGAGTTGAGTTGAGTTGAGTTGTGTTGTGTTGTTTTGTGTTGAGTTGAGTTGTGTTGTGTTGAGTTGTGTTGAGTTGTGTTGTGTTGAGTTGAGTTGTGTTGTGTTGAGTTGTGTTGTGTTGAGTTGTGTTGAGTTGTGTTGAGTTGAGTTGAGTTGTGTTGTGTTGTGTTGAGTTGAGTTGAGTTGTGTTGTGTTGAGTTGTGTTGTGTTGAGTTGTGTTGTGTTGTGTTGTGTTGAGTTGAGTTGTGTTGTGTTGAGTTGAGTTGAGTTGTGTTGAGTTGTGTTGTGTTGAGTTGTGTTGTGTTGAGTTGTGTTGTGTTGTGTTGTGTTGAGTTGTGTTGAGTTGAGTTGTGTTGAGTTGAGTTTTGTTGAGTTGTGTTGCGTTGAGTTGTGTTGAGTTGTGTTGAGTTGTGTTGTGTTGAGTTGAGTTGTGTTGAGTTGAGTTGAGTTGTGTTGAGTTGAGTTGTGTTGAGTTGAGTTGAGTTGAGTTGAGTTGAGTTGTGTTGAGTTGTGTTGTGTTGAGTTGAGTTGTGTTGAGTTGAGTTGTGTTGAGTTGTGTTGTGTGGTGTTGAGATGAGTTGAGTTGAGTTGTGTTGAGTTGTGTTGTGTTGAGTTGAGTTGTGTTGATTTGTGTTGTGTTGAGTTGTGTTGTGTTGAGTTGTGTTGAGTTTTGTTGTGTTGTGTTGAGTTGTGTTGTCTTGTGTTGAGTTGTGTTGTGTTGTGTTGTGTTGAGTTGTGTTGTGTTGTGTTGAGTTGTGTTGAGTTGAGTTGTGTTGAGTTGTGTTGAGTTGAGTTGAGTTGTGTTGTGTTGAGTTGTGTTGTGTTGAGTTGTGTTGAGTTGTGTTGTGTTGAGATGAGTTGAGTTGAGTTGTGTTGAGTTGTGTTGTGTTGAGTTGAGTTGTGTTGATTTGTGTTGTGTTGAGTTGTGTTGTGTTGTGTTGTGTTGAGTTGTGTTGTGTTGAGTTGTGTTGAGTTTTGTTGTGTTGTGTTGAGTTGTGTTGTGTTGTGTTGAGTTGTGTTGTCTTGTGTTGTGTTGAGTTGTGTTGTGTTGTGTTGAGTTGTGTTGAGTTGAGTTGTGTTGAGTTGTGTTGAGTTGAGTTGAGTTGTGTTGTGTTGAGTTGTGTTGTGTTGAGTTGTGTTGTGTTGAGTTGTGTTGTGTTGAGTTGAGTTGTGTTGTGTTGAGTTGAGTTGAGTTGTGTTGAGTTGTGTTGTGTGGTGTTGAGTTGTGTTGAATTGAGTTGTGTTGAGTTGAGTTGTGTTGTGTTGTGTTGAGTTGTGTTGAGTTGTGTTGTGTTGAGTTGTGTTGTGTTGAGTTGAGTTGTGTTGTGTTGAGTTGAGTTGTGTTGAGTTGTGTTGAGTTGAGTTGAGTTGTGTTGTGTTGAGTTGTGTTGAGTTGAGTTGTGTTGTGTTGAGTTGAGTTGTGTTGAGTTGAGTTGAGTTGTGTTGTGTTGAGTTGAGTTGTGTTGAGTTGAGTTGAGTTGAGTTGTGTTGTGTTGAGTTGTGTTGTGTTGAGTTGAGTTGAGTTGTGTTGTGTTGTGTTTTGTTGAGTTGAGTTGTGTTGAGTTGAGTTGAGTTGTGTTGTGTTGTGTTTTGTTGGGTTGAGTTGAATTGAGTTGAGTCACAGAAGGCAGTAACCAAACACACCCTCGCCCTCTCTTGCCCGGTCCCTTTCTCAGGCCTTTCTCACCCTCGCCATCTCTCGCCCTTGCCATCTCTCGCCCATGCCCTTTCTCACTCGTGCCCTCTCTCGCCCTCGCCATCACTTGCGCCCTTGCCATCTCTCGCACATGCCCTCTCTCGCGCTATCGACCACGCCTTCTCTCGCCCCGTCCTCTCTTGCCTGCGCTGTCCAAAAACCGCACTCAACGTTTATATTTTATCGCTAAGTCTTTCATATATTGATGAAGCCTGGGGAAGGAACAAGGTCCATTAAAAAAAAACCAAATTGGAAAACAATAGGATGAAAGCAAAGTGTTTCAAGACGTGATGTTAGGGGATGACTAGATTATAAAAGTGAGAACAGGGGAGAATGGGGAAGTTAAAATCCTACATCCAATTTACAATTGACGCACGTATGCCAAACACCTTGTTTAAAAACAGCAGCGCATTATATAGGTATTGATAAAACCAGAGAGGGATTGAGATAGATACCTTTGGTCCCAGCAGACCAGGCTCCTCTGCCAGGACAATGCTCAGCTCCTTCACTGCGCTCCTCAGAAAGTGACGTCTCTCTCGGTGCACGGCCCCACTAAACACAAGACACAAGTGAGTGCTCACAAACCGGCCTCACTCTTCGACATACATATTTACTGCTTCTTAACAAACACCAGGCAGAGATGGATGGCGCATTTCTGGCTGTGAGTGAAACCAGGCAAACACATCGGCAGAGCCCGGGTCAAATAAGGGACACAGGTCAATAATATCGGGAGAGAGTGGGTCAAATAAGAGACACACGTCAATAATATCGGGAGAGAGTGGGTCAAATAAGGGACACACGTCAATAATATCGGGAGAGAGTGGGTCAAATAAGGGACACACGTCAATAATATCGGGAGGGAGTGGGTCAAATAAGAGACACACGTCAATAATATCGGGAGAGAGTGGGTCAAATAAGAGACACAGGTCAACAATATCGGGAGAGAGTGGGTCAAATAAGAGACACACGTCAATAATATCGGGAGAGAGTGGGTCAAATAAGAGACACAGGTCAACAATATCGGGAGACAGTGGGTCAAATAAGAGACACAGGCCAATAATATCGGGAGAGAGTGGGTCAAATAAGGGACACAGGTCAATAATATCGGGAGAGAGTGGGTCAAATAAGGGACACACGTCAATAATATCGGGAGAGAGTGGGTCAAATAAGAGACACACGTCAATAATATCGGGAGAGAGTGGGTCAAATAAGAGACACAGGTCAATAATATCGGGAGAGAGTGGGTCAAATAAGAGACACAGGTCAATAATATCGGGAGAGAGTGGGTCAAATAAGAGACACACGTCAATAATATCGGGAGAGAGTGGGTCAAATAAGGGACACACGTCAATAATATCGGGAGAGAGTGGGTCAAATAAGGGACACACGTCAATAATATCGGGAGAGAGTGGGTCAAATAAGGGACACAGGTCAATAATATCGGGAGAGCCCGGGTCAAATAAGAGACACAGGTCAATAATATCGGGAGAGAGTGGGTCAAATAAGAGACACAGGTCAATAATATCGGGAGAGAGTGGGTCAAATAAGGGACACACGTCAATAATATCGGGAGAGAGTGGGTCAAATAAGGGACACAGGTCAATAATATCGGGAGAGAGTGGGTCAAATAAGAGACACACGTCAATAATATCGGGAGAGAGTGGGTCAAATAAGAGACACACGTCAATAATATCGGGAGAGAGTGGGTCAAATAAGGGACACACGTCAATAATATCGGGAGAGAGTGGGTCAAATAAGAGACACAGGTCAATAATATCGGGAGAGAGTGGGTCAAATAAGAGACACACGTCAATAATATCGGGAGAGAGTGGGTCAAATAAGGGACACAGGTCAATAATATCGGGAGAGAGTGGGTCAAATAAGGGACACAGGTCAATAATATCGGGAGAGAGGGGGTCAAATAAGAGACACACGTCAATAATATCGGGAGAGAGTGGGTCAAATAAGGGACACACGTCAATAATATCGGGAGAGAGTGGGTCAAATAAGAGACACAGGTCAATAATATCGGGAGAGAGTGG